>NC_140241.1:8538729-8583729 GCF_949987555.1 Borostomias antarcticus | reverse complement strand
AGATCTATACTGTTCAGGGCTTTATTACGTTTCTAATTGGTCCTCGGAGAACACAGCAAACAGCCAATAACTGAGAAGACACATTTGAAAGATGAGGTGTATCATGGGTAATCAACAGGGTACACAGAGGAGCTTCTCAGCGACAGAGTTTGATTACACCGGCATTTAGCTTAATTTTTCTAAATCTGCTCTAATGAATGTGTTTTCACATCTGTCTCTTTCCCACATGCGCTGGGTTCTGTGAATCTGAGTCGGGTATAGCCGTAGCTTCTGTGAATCTGAGTCGGGTATAGCCGTAGCTTCTGTGAATCTGTGTCGGCTCTAGCCATAGCTTCTGTGAATCTGAGTCGGTTCTAGCCGTAGCTACGTTCTGTGAATCTGTGAGTTGGGTCTAGCCGTAGTTTGGTCCCCTCACAGCCCTTCAATAGCATTCGCCACAGAAAACTAACAGCTCAATGACGAGCACAGATCCAGCATTAATCTTTCATGGTGACCAATATTCATCGCCTGCTTCTTTCTCTCACACAGCCACTTTCCCTTTCAATGATCTCTCATCCATTCTCTCCCCCTCTCTCTCCCCCCTCTCTCTCCCTCTCTCCTCTCTCTCTCCCTCTCTCTCTACCCCTGTCTCTCTCTTTCCCTCTCTCTTTCTCCCTCTCTCTCTCCTCTCTCTCTCCCTCTCTCTCTACCCCTGTCTCTCTCTTTCTCCCTCTCTCTCTCCTCTCTCTCTACCTCTGTCTGTCTCTCTCCCTCTCTCTTTCTCTCTACCCCCTCTCTCTTGTTCTCTTTCTCTGTCTCCCCACTCTCTCTTTGATTCTAGAGCGCCCTCCAGAGAGATAGTAGATTTGTACCACTTAGTAATTCATGCTGACAGATGAATGACAGACTGAACTGTGGGAGTAAATAAAAGTCTCATATCGAATTGTTTTCAATTAACTGTTTTTTGTGTCTCGCATACTAAATATATATTGGCAGTGAGCAGCACCTCTCACAGGGGAAATAGAGGTGTTTGATTGGTGGACTACCATGACTGGTTGCTCTGGGACAATGATTTAATTCTCTTTTCAACAGCAGCTGTAGCAAGAGCTGGACCAGAGAAGCATACCTCTGTGGGAGACATTAGCTAACCTAGCCAAACTTGTTGTTGATTGGTCAATATCTCTGTGCGCTGCGCCATTGAAGCCCTTCTCTCTTCCTGTTCAGCGCCAGCCAAAACATGGAGGTGGTGGATACGAGCGGTGCATCAATCAATCGTGTAGCAAACCCAATTATTGTGAGCCCTCCCAACTCTTTCTCTGTGATCCGATATCTCTCCATGACTCAGTCCCAATATGGCAATTACAGCCTCGTAGAGCCTTAACTAATAACAGCAATCCAATCACCACGCAGCACGCGGCCAAGAAAAAAGAGCAAGGGGAAAAATAATGACAACCAGCAATTTGCTTGACGCTGTTATTTTTACGCTCTGCTTCTTAATAGTAGGATCATAAATTGCCTTAATTCTTTTTCATTCGAAAAGCTTCCTGTTTTGTCACGATGGGTCACACAAGCACGCTCGCACACACGCACGCTCACACACACGTACACACACACACACACACACACGGGCGTTGTGGCGGGTGAGGATGTGAAATGCATGACAGGAACATGACAGAAACATGAGCAGCGTGAATGATAGATTGGGAGCAATTTTGAAGACTAGAAACCACAATCCCCTTTTCATTTACTTTAAAATAGCGTCTAAGCAAGGACTGAACTCTCAGAAGATACAGTGTTACTGTGTTCTGGACACAGAGCTCATTTTACCCAGTGTGACATCTCTCAATCCTCTGGCCTAGCAACACTGCTGAGAGAAGCAGCTCTCCCATTGGCCCAAATGAAAGGCTAGAAGAGCAACACTGCTGAGAGAAGCAGCTCTCCCATTGGCCCAAATGAAAGGCTAGAAGAGCGTAAAGCGTAAAATGTTTTTGGACAATCAATCAGTCAATTAGACCTGCCCGGAACTGTTCCCACCCAATTGAAAAGGACTCCCGCAGAGCAGTGATCGTTTGAGAGTGCCAAGCTTTGGGCTACGGTATACTTCACTTGAATATACCCACAGGCCACAGTCAGAAGAACAGTTTTAAAGTCGCACTGAAACGGATGTATGAGATCATCTAACTTCCGTAGTTTGATGTATTTCCAACGCAAACAAGCTATGAGGATGGGACATGTGTTTAGAGGAATTTGATTGGAACATTGACAAGTGGACGGGTTTTAAGAACTTTTGACAGATTCGATAGAAGGATAGCGTTAATTGATGGGTGGATGTCGTGAGATTATTGGCCTAAAATCTAAGGTACCTGTTGTCGTCACTGCACGTGACATACCGTTTTCCAGGAAGTAAGAAATTATATACTTTGATATAAGACTACAACAAAAGTAGAATTTTGTAATTTTTTTGGCATACATCGTTGAATAGGTGAACACTATGACCAATTATGTGAACCAAAATGGGACAGAATGCTTTTTTCATTTCAGTGCGACTTTAACAGGTAAAGCCAAACCCCAGTCAGGCTAGAGAACCTTCAAGTTTAAACTTTATTTTTTATAGTTTTTAAAGGAATGACACCTGTTGGTTGGGTCTGCGAGTAGTTCTAGATATGAACTGATCACTGACGGTGGCACTATTGCGATTCCATTTAGTTTTGAAAGCCCCTTAATTGTTTACATTTTCAATTGTTTACAAAATCCAAGATCTCAATAACAAAGGAGAGAAGCAAGCCTACCAGTATCGTGGAGACCACCAGAGATCTGTTGGACAAGGAGTCTGAGACATTGGCTGTCTTCCCTTTCTGGTTCTCTGTCATATTCAAGCCACTGGGAGGGTCCCAGGTGCCAATCTGAAACACACACATCAACATACATCTGTAACACACTACCTAACAACCCGCATTACCCAACACACACACACACACACACACACACACACACACACATACACACATACACACACAAACACACACACACATACGCACACACGCACGCACGCACGCACACACACACACACACACACACACACACACACACACACACACACACACTAAAAGTACTATGACATACATAAAAACGTATGAAAAAGTTTTTCCACAACTGTGTACGGCAAAAGCCCTGTCCCCTATGGTGAAAAGGCATGTTCTCATAATAACTAGGAGAGCATTACCCGAGGATCTCAGGCTACACTCAGGCTCATAGGGGACTAGCACTGAAATATAACTCGGAGCCAGACCATGCAAAGCTTTAAAAGTTAGCAGCTACATTTTTAAATCAACTCTGCAGGCAACGAGTGAAGAGAGGCGAGGATGGGAGTAATGTGGTCTCGTCTCCTAGAATCAGTTAAAGGCCTAGCAGCAGCATGTTGTACCACTGGAGGCGGGATGTGTGTTTCTGGCTCAGCCCTGAGTATAGAGGGTTACAATAATCTAAACGACAGGATATAAAAGCATGAATGACCATTTCAAGGTCTAACACACACATAACATAACATAACATAATATACCATGCCATATCATAACATAACATAACACAACATACCATAACACAACACAACACAACACAACACAACACAACACAACACAACACAACACACACATACCATACCATACCATGCCATGCCATACCATACCATACCATACCATACCATACCATACCATACCATACCATACCATACCGTAACATAACGTAACGTAACGTAACATAACATAACATAACATAACATAACATAACATAACATAACATAACACACAGCACAGCATAACACACATCACACATCAGCATATATCTGTAACAAACTACAGTACCTACAGTAACAACCAGCACGGCACAGGAAGATTGTACTACTATACGCACACACACACACACACACACACACACACACACACACACTGCCTCTTCAGCTCAACCACACAATAAGAGAATCATATCCAGCCAGCACCCTGAGGACACCGCTGACAACAGTGTGAACTCCTCAGTCTGTCAGGGGGTGGCGAAACCCCCCCGCAGGAAGTGATGTAAGCAGTGAACTGTGCTCATATCTCCCCACAGAGAAGCCTGGAGGACGGCGAGGTCAGAGCGCGGCTGCAGGGTCCTCCTGTCCTTCCCGCTCTCCCCCATACCTCTGGGCGGTTCTGCCTCCCCCTGTCTCCCTCTGTCTCCCTCTGACTCCCCCTGACTCCCTCTGTCTCCCCCTGTCTCCCTCTGTCTTCCCCTGTCTCCACCTGTCTCCCCCTGTCTCCCTCTGACTCCCCCTGTCTCCCCCTGTCTCCCCCTGTCTCCCCCTGTCTCCCCCTGTCTCCCTCTGTCTCCCCCTGTCTCCCCCTGTCTCCCCCTGACTCCCTCTGTCTCCCCCTGTCTCCCTCTGTCTCCCTCTGACTCCCCCTGTCTCCCCTGTCTCCCCATGTCTCCCTCTGACTCCCCCTGTCTCCCCCTGTCTCCCCCTGTCTCCCTCTGTCTCCCTATGTCTCCCACTGCCTCTCTCCCCTGTCCCACCCAGCCTCTCTCTCCTCCGTCTCTCCCCTCTCTCTCCTCCGTCCCTCCCCTGTCTCCCCCTGTCTCCCTCTGTCTCAGCATGTCTCCCTCTGTCTCCCTCTGTCTCAGCCTGTCTCCCTCTGTCTCCCCCTGTCTCCCTCTGTCTCCCTCTGACTCCCCCTGTCTCCCCCTGTCTCCCCATGTCTCCCTCTGACTCCCCAAGTCTCCCCCTGCCTCTCTCCCCTGTCCCACCCAGCCTCTCTCTCCTCTGTCTCTCCCCTCTCTCTCCTCCGTCCCTCCCCTGTCTCCTCCTGCCCCCCCACCCCGGGTGTCAGTAGCAGTGGTCCAGCCCCTCTGATGCCCAGCGCCGGGGCCTGAGATGGGCTTTGTAATTGCAAATCAACTCTTTAATTTAGCCTTCATGAAGCTGGAGGGCTTCTGAAGGGGTTTTATTAATAGAGTAAATTATTCATGAAGGTGCAGACACACGCACCGCAGAGATGGGGGGTCGGAGCTGCTGAGAGGCAGACGCAAGGGAGGGTGTGTGTGTGTGTGTGTGTGTGTGTGTGTGTGTGTGTGTGTGCATGCGTGTGTGTGTGTAAGAGTATGTGGTGTGTGTAAGAATGTTTGTATCTGTGGTTTTGGTAAGAATTTGTGAGTGATTATACTTACATGAACGTCTATCATCGTCTGACTAACATACACACATGCGCACGCATGCACACACGCGCACGGACACACACACACGCACGCACACAGACACACGCACACACTGGATTATTTACTTTCTCTAGCCCCTCCTCCTTCAGACTGATCACATCCAGGTCGAAGTCTGTTCTCAAGCCGTTGGTCCGGTTGAAAGTAATCCTTCCAGTCAGACCGTCCCAGTGGGCCTATAGAGGAGAGAGAGATCCAGTCAGACCGTCCCAGTGGGCCTATAAAGGACACTGCGATCCACCAGAATCACACAGCACACAGTCAGAGGACACCTGGCATAAATCCACCGGCGAGCTGTATGTAGCTGAACAGCGGCAAGCGTGCAGCTGATTAGAGAGCACTAGAGCTGGAGTTTAGAGCTGGCTAGGCTGCCCATGTTTTACAGCTACAGGTACATTAGCAGCGAGTGTTGTGTGTTTGCAGACTGCAGATTAACAAGCCAAGTTAAGAGAGCTAGCTAATGCTAGCTAGCGCTAACGTTCGCTGTCTGCAGTCTGGCCAAAAACAGACGTCCTCGTCCTCAGAAAAGCCTTTTACAGTACGCGCTTTAAACCAAAAAAGTTCACTTTCTTTCAACTGCGAAAAAAGAAGTCTAGAGCTCATGGCGCTATAGCGCTAAAAATGTTAAGAACACAGCTCTCATCTCTATAGCACCCTAGAGCTCATTACCCATTGTCAACAACAAGAAAACAGCGCCAGCTCTAAAATACAGCTTGCCGGTAGACACACACCCTAAAAGATACATTCACCAGAGTACAAGAGTTCACCTTACGGCAAAATGCAGAAACACACAGACACACACACACACATATACAGTCACACACAGCTTGCGCAAACAGCTTCATAAATGCAACCCACATAAATGTATAAATATTGATTTATACTTGTCAATATTGTTTTCTTCAGGGCACAGATGACTGCCCTGACCCCTGAACCACATTTGTCACAGAGAAGGTCCAGTAATTACACAATCTGTGCAGGTGTGGAGAGAGCCATGGACTGACTGAAATCTATGAAAGTGGCCCAGATCAGTGAACTCTTGATCTCAGACATAGTTGTCCTTTTCTCTGTCGGAATCTAGCCGAGCAGAGTTTTGCAAATGAATGTTATCTGTACATATAGAAGAGTTTCTCCCGCCATGCGGAGGTAGTGTCATGTAGGCCTGTGTAGAGCATCACCCTGGGTTACTGTGTAGCGGCCGTCAGACTCCACACTAATGTCTTACATGAGCCACTATCCACTCCAGTCAGTATATAACACTATAGAGTTATATACTCCTACTGCTCCTATAGAGTTAAATAACCTCAAGTCTCAGAGAGAGAGAGAGAGAGAGAGAGAGAGAGAGAGAGAGAGAGAGAGAGGGGTATGAGACTGGGAAGAGGGGGAAGAGATATGTTTGTATGATTAATTGCAAGGAGGTTGGAGGGGAAGAGCCATTATGCTTTTGTGGAAAAATACTTGTGCCAGTCCGCACTGCCACAACCCCCCCAACACCCCCACCCATTTGGCAGCAGGAGTCTAAGCGATGTTCAGTTGGGGTGATACTGTATCTCTGAGGGCTAGGAGGCGTTAAGAGGATTTACCCAAATATAGGCTGCCGAACACTGGCCCTTAACTGACAGGGAGCTTTGGATTAGCCGTCCCCGTTTCCAGAATCAAGCACACAGGGGGATAATTAGCCGAGATTACAATAATTTAGAGACTTCTTCTAGGAAAGATGGATGCCAAACACTAGCCAGAGGTCAACATGGCTCATCCCAGAGGAGTATGAATGTACATAACATGTAAAACACACAAAACACATACAATGTGTGTGTGTGTGTTCTTGTTCTCTGCCACATCTCTGCTCCACACACACACACGCACACACACACACACACAGACACACGCACGCACGCACACGCACACACGCACATACACACACACGTGTGTGTGCGTGCGTTCATGCGTGTGTGTGTGTCCATCCTTTACCTCTTTGATGAGGGCCATGAAGCGGTTTCCGAAGCGCCAGGGTTTGTGTCGGTTGCACTGCAGGGAGCTGACCGTGATCTGCTGAGACTGCTGCACTGCCACGGCCACCACGTGCACGGCGTCGTACATGAGCGCAGCGTCCGTCTGAGAGAGAGAGAGAGAGAGAGAGAGAGAGAGAGAGAGACGAGACCGGGGTCATCACGGGGTCATCACGGGCTCATGCCACTGTATCGTAATCATACAATGGTTAGCCGTTCCATAAACCATGTATAATATCTATCTATCTATCTATCTATCTATCTATCTATCTATCTATCTATCTATCTACGTACCTACCTACTGTATCCATCCATCCATCCATCCATCTATCTAATTTTCTCCATTCCTCGCCGTAGTTATACAAGGTCACATCGCGTGCGATTGGTCAAGGCTGTATCCCCCCACCTGTCATTGGACCGGTTCAACTCCCCCGGCTCTCTACCCCCTCAGCCACCGTAACCACGGACACAGACCGTCACAGTTAACAGGAAGCAGCGAGAGCACACAGAGGGTCATCACCACAAGCACGCTCGGTCCAGCACCACGGTCATGCTAAATGGATTTTATCCAAAGCGCTTTAAAATGGCCTCTCATTCACCCATTCACACCCATTCACACACCAGTGGCAGCAGCTGCCATGCAAGGTGCTAGCCTGCTCATTGGGAACGATTTGGGGTTCAGTGTCTTTGCCCAAGGACACTTCAGCATGTGAACAGGAGGAGGCGGGATTCGAACCGCCAGCCCTATGATCAATGGACGACCCGCTCTACCTCCTGAGTCACAGCCGCCCAACCAACAGTCACAGACCGTGACAGTTAACGGGCTTCGTCACATCACCGCGGGACGATGTGAGTTACAGTTATCTAATTACATTCATCACACTTTCTCTCTCTTCATTACTTTTGAAAAACATCAACCGTCCTGGAGAAAATGATATTCTATTCCATAGGAAAGCACGATTGTTCAATGAACTGTAGGTACTGCATGTGTATTTGGGTTGGGTTCAACAATTAGTTAGTCAGTTCAATTGAATCAGAATTTACACTGAAAAAGTACTTGTATATTTCAAACTAGTCCCATTGGAGCACTCTGGACAGCAACTATATATATAGTACTATACATCTGCTACACCAGCCTAGCCCATCCAATCAATGTATCTGCTACTGTAGTCTTGATACCCGCTAGAGTGATCAGTAAGCGTCCATTTAGTCCTTTATATGCCCATTTCCCCCCAGAACATAGCGGCCATGTTGTGTTTGGCAAGTCCCGTCTGAATGATAGCTTGCATGGTTTGGTTATTTGGTATATGGTTAGCAAGCTAGCTAGCTACTAGTGTTGGGTGGACAATAGAACGCACTAAAGTTGGGCAAAGCTGAGCGACAGAAGAATAATTCTAGAGAAGGCTGGAGTGAGGTAATAGTTCAGTGTTTGTATCAAAGCTGCAGCTGCTTGCAGTTGATGAGCAGGCTAGATAATTCTAGAGTAGGCAGCAGGAACGCTGAGGGCGGGGTTCTATCCGGAGCAGTATTTCTATTGGCTGGTGTATTTTATGTTAAAATTAACCAAAACTTAAATTAATTAAAAATCCGTCCCTGTCACGGTCTGTCCGGGACCCCTGCGGATACCCGTGCCAAATATGAACGCTGTTAGGCCAACGGTGTCCGAGGAGAGTCCAGGGACAGATGGACAGACGGACAGCGGGCAGACAGGCAGAGGTTAGCATTTTTATGTGTTAGATGAATCTCACTTCCTGAATTGACTAAACTGAAATGGACCCCCAGTCCTGAGGTGTGTGTTTTCTCTTGGCTGTGGCCTTGCTTGTGTTTTCGAGACGGTGATTATGTTGGCCCCAATGGTTTTAAGTACCCAGACACTCAGGTTGTTCATCGGTAGTGTTCACTGTGTGAATGCCTCTGTCTCGTCTCGGAATCGATTGCATTTGTATTCGGTCTTCTCTCTGTCTCGGACAAAGAGAGGGATGTTATTTCAAGGCCAGTCAAGACCACAACTGCGGGAATATCACTGAACTGCCTATGCATTGTTGAATGTATTTATTGTCTAGTTAATGTAAAGCTTCCCACTTCAAATGTAACCGACAACTTGCCAGATCAATTTGAGGAGTGTCTATGGTTTGCATGTTCCATGTTTTATTGTGAGTGTGTCATGCAGTGAGGAACTCGCGCTGGTCTGGTCCTGGTCTTGACTCTGTCTCGCCCTGCTTTGGTCTTGGTCCTGACTCGGTCTCAACCCTCAAAGTCTTGGTCTTGACTCGGTCTCTATACACGCTGGTCTTGGTCATGACTTTGTCTCAGTTTACGTGGTCTTGACAACAACACTATTCATCAGTATGTACAGTACATCTGTGGGACAAGACTATACTGGGAGGAGGGGTTTGAGATATTGTGTGTGTGTATGGGGGGGGGTCTACTACAAAAACACACACGTATGAAAGTATCCCTTAATTTGAAAAATAGCACTAAAGTCAAGCTCACAGGATATTAGACAAACAAGGATTTAAAAAAAATCTCAGGGCACGACACACCCAGACACAACATCTGATAGCAGGCCGCCAAGCTGAACAACAGAGCGCCGAGAGTAAACAGTCTGCTAAGAGAGAGGAGAATCAAAGGCGCTATCAGAGAAACGCCAGTCATCCCCGCTTCGCCACACAAACCGCTAATAGCAGGGTCCCTCTGAAAATAAAAATACAAATCCAATTAGTGTTTGTCTTGCTTGATTGAAAAGCAATCATCATCGCTCTCCGCGTTTTCTGTATGGAAATCACGCCTGAGGCTATGTCGGAAACTACTGTCCTGCTGAATAAATCACCCTCAGACCTGTCATTTTGCTCACTCTCACTCCTGATTGGGTGCTGGAAAGGTTGAGGCTAAACATGCCGTTGAATGATAATGGTAGGGTGTGGATGCCTTTGTCCAGAGTCAATCACCACTTACGCGCGTGTGTGTGTGTGTGTGCGCGTGGCAGATTATGGACATGACAGATATGATCAACAATCAGACCATATTGTGGGGCCATCTCAAAGACATGTCGAATGAAGAAGAATGTCGGTGCTCTCGAGCTACTCCTGATAAGACCAGCAGGCCCCAGGCCCAATCCAGGGATACTCTTGTCTCCCATACGCAGTGACCAATCAATAGAAGCTCACGCAGAGGGAAACATGGTTTATTTGGGCCGCTTCCTGTCAAAACCTCCGTAAACCTGACAAGAATGCTCTGGAGGCCAGTGACCAGTGAGTCATTAACTCTTTCTCTCCTCATGGTGCTGAGAGGATCTGGCCCTTTCTCATAGAAATGCTATGGAGGGTTCCTGCCCTAAACCCGGCAATTTAGATAAATCCAGCTTCGAAAACATTCCTCCAGCCCACGATGCTCCCAGCAGACTTTTCACACAGTGAAACAAAGGGAGATGCACAATGTCTCTTTCTGACATTAATAGAGTTCAGTTACTTTCCCCCAACTATGTGATGCAACCACAATGAGAATGAGCCCTAGGAATAAAGCATGGGCATTGATGCATTGTATTGTAACCAGTATTCCTGTGTTTTGTAAGTATCTGATGTTGTGCTGCCAAGTCAACCTAGCGATGTTTGATATCAATCTGGAGCAAAAATCATGAATCAGTTGATTATGCATGTTGGGGAAATGCCAATCATGTTGAAACCAGAACTGGGATATTTGATTAATCCAGACTCTATAAAAACCCTTGGTTTCCCTTTTGAGGGAAGTGAGTGGTGGTCAGAGACCACACACACCCCTCACCCTGGGTGAGTGACCAATCACCGCTGTCTGTGCAAACAGGACACACCTTAGTTTCCTGTTGAATATAAGCTCTGGACATGCTAAAGAAACTCTTTTGTCTCTCGTGTTTCTTTTGTAACTCAAAGGATCAAGTTTGTGCTGACTGATGTAAATCAATCTGTCTCAGTGAAATTGCTGAAAAGCTAGATCTCCTCTCTAAGATAGCAATGAGTCGAGGTACAGTAACTTAAGTATATCCACAAACAATTTCAAGGATCCGGCTTCTGGCAAGAGCAGAAGTTTTGCATGAGATATTTGCAACTTTTCACAACTATCCTCAACTCTGAACCATTTCATTTCGCTGTACACCCAACAGCTCTGAAATTGAACTCTGAATCTCTGCTACACGCTATCCAGCATTCATCAATGGTCTACCCTCGAAAGACTGTTTCGACGGGGAAGCAAAGGCGCGATGCCCCCGTCATCGAATTGAGCAACCACAACAGCAGCTACGTGCCTTTAACAGTCCTCTGAGCAGAACATTGTGGGCTTTGAAGTCCATTCTCCAGCACGCCAACATAAGGTCGCAATCCAACTGTTCTCCTGTGCGGTGTTGATACAAGCGTTGTTTTAATCTTAAAGAATTTAGGACAGTCTGTGATAATCTGTTAGCCTGGCTTCACCAGACCCGGTTTCCAAAAATTCAAAGGGTCTGGAAAACTCACAGTTGCTTTCCGAGTCCCAAAGGGCGTTACCAACGGGCGTAGATCAAAAAGCCTCTGGACGCAATTGGATAGACCTACAACCAATCAGCCTTCCTCTGTTCTGTCATCTTATTAAACCTGTCCCATATTAAATAAATGGTTGCAATTGGCATGAACAAATTTCTGTTTGAGCGGATTCCGTTAGAGCGGTTGGATGTCCAGATTGATCTACGGAGTGAAATCGGATGCGAGCTTGTGAGATCAGGCTGGCGACGCTAGGCTAATAATCTGTGACATTTTCATCTCATTTGCTGAGTTTTCATATTGCCACGTTTATCCATTTAATTGTGTTTTCATGTTACTTCGATAACTGATTAGTATAACTTCAATACATTTTATAAGCTTTGATCACATCATTATAGCGTCATATCATGGTCTTAAGGTCAATTGATTGAGTCAAAAACTTACTCCTTCAGATAGAGATGAGTAAATTAGACAATTGATTAAGGTATCAGTTTCCCTGTTCCATGCCATGGGAGGCTGGCTGGCTGTCTGTCAGTCTGACTGGCTGTCTGTCTGGGGGGGGCATCTTGGTTGCCAGCGTGTGTCTTTTCCCCTGTGGAGGTGGGCATGATGCATGATGCGAGCTGAGAGGGGAGATGTGGGAACGGAAGGAAACAATACTGCCTGTTCTCGTTCTCTGCTCCACACACACACGCACACACACACACACACACACACACACACACACACCTACACACACAGACAAACGCACACGCACACGTACATATTACACCTGTCAATCAACCTAGGAGGAACTGAGCGCAGCCTAGTGGCAGTGCGATGGCTGGAGGATTCTGGGTAGAGGTTGAGGCAGTGGGAGGTTCCAGCAGTAGATGAGACAACCATGAGAGGATTCAGGTAGAAAAGCCCAGAGCTGAGGAATAGCAGATCCAGATCCTCCGGGTTTTCTCTGTCTCATGCACCCAGCAATGTTTCGGAGTAAGAAAACAAATTCAGCTGCTTTCACAGGGTGAATGCATGAGTAGCTGGCAGAGACGATGTGAAATAAACTCAGAGAAGAGTGAGAAAGAGTGAGGAAAGAGAGAGAGAGAGAGAGGAGAGAGAGAGGGGGAGGGAGAAGAGAGAGAAAGAAAGAAAGAAAGAAAGAAAGAAAGAAAGAAAGAAAGAAAGAAAGAAAGAAAGAAAGAAAGAAAGAAAGAAAGAAAGAAAGAAAGAAAGAAAGAAAGAAAGAAAGAAAGCCGTGTGAGTTCTGTCAGTAATGGCTGTTGTTGCCTCTTTCTTTCCCCTCGGCACAGGGCTCAGGAGGACCCATCAGGCAGACTCGCAAACGCCTCAGCAAGAACGCCACTTCACTCTATAAACATCTCATTAAAATCAATTATGTCACTCCTGAACGGAATTAAACCTAAACGCTTTAAAACCTGCTTTTCCCTTGTGTCAGCCAATATGAGCATTCACTTCCAACGGCGTTTAGTTTTCGCCTCAGTACTCCCCTCTCCTCTCGTGCAAGGCGAGATAAAGGATTTATTACATCTTTTGAGTCCAGATTGATTCCAGCACTTCTATAAACTGTTAAAATGCCAGCGCCCGACGTGACAGCTGCAGACTGTCCCCTCCCTCGACCGCATCGTCAACATCGCCGCACGAGAAAAGCAGGAGGCGTTATCGCTGGTCTTGGGGATCACGTGGAATTCCTCATTGTAAGTTTTCAATTTCGACTTTCTGGGTTCATTCTGAGTGGAAAATATGATTTTTTTTGTTTGTTTTGCTGAGGAGGACCTCTTGATACAAGAAAAGAAAGACAGATTTATTTCTCAATTCCCTTGAGGAATACAGAGGACACGACGTCAGCGGGGGAGAGCGTGACAGCCCAACACACGCCTGGCCTCGTGGGAAAAGGATCGGGGGGCATTATGCAGATAATCAGCCAGGTGACGGAGGGGGGGGGGGGCTAGCCGGAGCTCCACCAGCCGCTCAGTCACGACGCTTTGGCTCTTTTGATTGAAACATAAACACACGGGGACAGGTAGGGGGACGCTAGGGACGGGTAGGGGGACGCTGGGGACGGGTAGGGGGGCGCTGGGGACAGGTAGGCGATGGCTGGGGACGGGTAGGGGGACGCTGGGGACGGGTAGGCGATGGCTGGGGATGGGTAGGGGGACGCTGGGGACGGGTAGGGGGACGCTGGGGACAGGTAGGCGATGGCTGGGGACTGGCAGGGGGTCACTGGGGACAGGAAGGGGGTCGCTGGGGAGCATCGAGGGGTGGGTTTAGAGCTGCACAAGCGGGCCACGGCTAAGCCCCTCGCACGCACTGCCAGCAGGAGTCGCGCTCCGCACACACACACACACACACACACACGTCTGCACACTTCATATCTGTTCGCAAACACTAATGATGAGTCATGCAGTATCAATACACCCATAGAGAAGCTGGTGAATGGCACACATGGCCATGAGTCACCGGTGTGACTGGGGCGATGAATGAACACAGGAAGTGTAGAGATGTCTCTCTGCGTGGCGTCTGAGGTGCCGGCTGGCTCTGTTGATGAGCTATGCGGCTAGTTTACAGCTAACCCCCCTTTGTTACAGCGCACTGGCACGTCTCTGCAGAATGACGGAGGGGATCTTATAGGCTAACCTCTGTGTGTGTGTGTGTGTGGGGGGGGGGGGGGATCTAGTGGATCTCGACGTCCCGAGGAGAACCAATGGCGGATCAAAACACAGGTGCGGTGGGGGCCTCTCCCAGCCAGAGTTGACCCAGAGCAGGGGGCCGGAAGCCCCCCCCCCCCCATGGTAGAGCCGATTGTTGGAGGTGTGAGCATCAGACCTGGACCCGTCGTCTCTGTGCGCCGGTACGGCCCCAGCCGCTCACAGACCCGATAGAATCACCCCCCCCGACGCCGCCGCTGCCCAAACGCATGGATTAGCACCGCCCGGGGCGACCAGCTGATCAATACGGAAAGTGGTCGCACACAAACAGAGCAGGGGCCCACTGGGAGTCATCCCATCATGGATCTGCTGCAAGGACTGAGAGAGAGAGAAAGAGAGAGAGGAGGAGAGAGAGAGACAGAGAGAGAGAGACAGAGAGAGGAGAGAGGGAAAGAGACAGAGAGAAGGGTGGGAGAGAGAGAGGAGGGTGGGAGAGATAGAAAGAGAACAGAGAGAGAAGGGTGAGAGAGATAGAAAGAGAACAGAGAGAGAGAGAGAGAGAGAGAGGAGGGTGAGAGAGAGAAAGAGAACAGAGAGAGAAGGGTGAGAGAGAGGGAGAGATCATTTGTTTTCTCCTAAATTTTAATTAATCAATGTATTTATTTATTTATTTACTGTTTCTTGCTGTTGCTGTTATATCGAAAACTGATCATTTGTTTTGTCTTGTAGTAGCCTACTGTATGTTTCTTTGCTCTTTCTAATTAATCTTGCTTGTCAATGTCCAAACGCTGGTTTGGCAATATGTACAGTGTTACGTCATGCCAATAAAGCCAATGGAATTGAATTGAACTGAGACAGAGAGAGCCGAGGGTGGGAGAGGGAGGGGGAGAGAGAGAGAGAGAGAGAGAGAGAGAGAGAGAGAGAGTCGAGGGTGGAAGGGCAGCTACAGTAAACTGGGACTGAGGGTCTTGGAGAAGGTAAATGTGTAGATCATAGGCACATTTCTAACACAAATAAACCATATAAATCAGCTTATTTCAATCTCCCACACCAGCTTCTCATGCTGATTCTAAATGTTCTCACTTAGAGGCTCCAGCAGGTCTCTGTCAATGGACAGATGTCCAATATATCTATATCTAACACTGGCTCCCCCCAAGGTTATGTGTTGTCTCCCCTCTTATTTATTATGTATACAGACAGCTGCTGATCTCTTCATGACCACAGGCATCTGGTCAAGTTTTCAGACCACACCGTCCTTGTATCCCTACTGCAGCGCTCCGAGACTGATCATGGACCTGGACTTCACAACATTGTGAAATGGTGTGATGATAATTACCTGGACCTCAATGTCTCCAAAACTAAAGATAGGATAATTGACTTCAGACATAACTCCGATCATCAAGCCAGTGTTATTCACGATGAGGATGTCCAGATTGATGAATCCTACAGTACAGGTATCTGGGAACTCAAATATAGAGTCCATTGTTAAAAAAAAGGTCAGCAGAGGTTCGAGTTGTTGAGAAACTGAACTCTTTTAATGTTAGTGAGAAGATCCTGAGTACTTTTTATGGTTCTTTTATTGAAAGCCTCTTAACATTTTCTTTTATCTGTTGGTTCAGTGGTCTATCCATTAAAGATAAGAACAGCCTACCGAATATAGTCAGAGTGTGCTCCAAAATAACTGGAGTCAAACAGAGACCTGTGTTCTCTCTCGGAGGACCAGGTGGTGAAGAAGGCGAAGAGCATCATTAACCAACCTCTCCATGCTCTGTCTCAGCAGTTTTCGCTGTTACCTTCTGGCCGCCGTTATCATGTTCCTTTGAGTAAGACCAACAGTCACTCTAAATCTTTTATCCCCTCGGCTATCAGACTTCTTAATTCAGACGGTAATCACTTTAAGTAGCCTATACACTGTCCTTGACAGAACTATCAGAGATCTTTTTACCTTTTGACTTAAATGTTCCTGACAACGACCTTGTTGTCTGTTTTACTGGACTGTGTATAGCATGGAATATTGTTGTTGTATGTTGTTGTTGTTGTTCAAATGCTTTTGTTACTTGAGCAAGCTACAAATGAATTGCCCCACGTGGGATCAATAAAGTTGTCTGAATCTGAATCTGAAAGAAGAACAGGCGCAGACGCACGCGGAGGGGCGGAGCTACGCTGGACGCCGTTCTGAAGCGTTTCTTCTCTTCCGAGGCAGCCCCACCATTCCTGGAGGAAGCAGTGCCACCATGGCAACCCATCTTTGACCATCACAAGCACGGCCATTTCTCTAACCAGGCCTGAACAAAAGAACACAGAGAGAGAGAGAGAGGAAGAGAGAGAGGAAGAGAGAGAGAACAGAGAGAGAGAGAGAACAGAGAGAGAGCAGAGAGAGGAAGAGAGAGAGAATAGAGAGAGAGAGAGAGAGAGAGAGAGAGAACAGAGAGAGAGAGAATTTGAATTTGAGAGAGAGAGAACAGAGAGAGAGAGAGAACAGAGAGAGAGAACAGAGAGAGAGAGAGAGAGAGAGAGAACAGAGAGAGAGAGAGAACAGAGCGAGAGCAGAGAGAGATAGAAAAAGAGAGCATAGAGAGAGAATAGAGAGAGAGCATAGAGAGAGAATAGAGAGAGAGATGAGACAGGGGGACAGAACAGAGAGAGAGGGAAAGAGAGAGAGAGAGAGAGAGACAGAGAGAGAGAGAGACAGAGAGAGAGAGACAGAGAGAGAGAGACAGAGAGAGAGAGAGAGAGAGAGAGAGAGAGACAGAGAGAGGGACAGAAAGAGAGACAGAGAGAGAGATAGAGAGAGTCAGAGAGAGAGAGAGGGACAGAAAGAGAGACAGAGAGAGAGAAACAGAGAGAGACAGAGAGAGAAAGACAGAGAGGGACAGAGAGACAGAGAGACAGAGAGAGAGAGGGACAGAGAGAGAGAGAGAGAGAGGGACAGAGAGAGAGAGAGAGGGACAGAGAGAGAGATAGGGACAGAGAGAGAGAGGGACAGAGAGAGAGAGAGACAGAGAGAGAGAGGGACAGAGAGAGAGAGGGAGAGGTGGGGGGGTGCATCACTTATCCCCTCCATTAGTTTCATTAGTGAGAGTCGGGGGCAGCGGAGGTCGCAGGGAGAGCACAGGCCTGGAGGAGACAGCCTGCCTGGATGATCTGATATTTCGGGCCTACTACTGTAGTTTGTGTGTGTGTGTGTGTATGTGTGTGTGCGTGTGTGTGTGGGTGTGTGCGTGCATGCGTGTGTGTGTGCGTGCATGCGTGTGTGTGTGCGTGTGTGTGCCGGTTATTATTTGGGCCCAGACTGTAATGTGATGTGATGCCTGGTGCCCTCGGGGACCCTGGATCTCCAGCGTGATTAAAATCCTGATTAAAATCTGCTCCTGCTAGCCAACAACCCCCTCTGACCCCACTGCACACGGCCCTGGGTCTCCCCATTCACGACTAACCCCCCCCCCACCCCCACCCCAAACCCCCCCAACTCTCAATGCAACCCCCCCCCCCCCACAAGGCATGCCACATGGCAGGGGGGGAAAATACATCCTTGCATGGATGCCTAATTGTGTACGCAACAGTGATGGTGCACATTTCTGTGAAATTGATAGGGAAATTGACTCTGGGCGGTTTCTCTCTCTCTCTCTCTGTGTGTGTGTGTGTGCGTGTGTGCGTGTGTGTGTGCAGCACACACAGCAGCATCCTGTGTTCCAGTCCCTTCATCCCCTGCACTCATCTATGTCTCTGTTCTCTCTTGTCAGCTCCAATTCTCCACAGCTCACAGTCCCAAACCCAATAACACAGAGCCTATTATTGATAAGTAAAACTTTAATAAAGGATCTTTATTGGGCTAAATGAATCATAAAATTGCCCCAGCTTTGGGTGTTATTTCGAGTTGGCACGGTGAGTAACGAGTTTGTTACAACAATGTGGCAGTGTGGGGACAGGGGGAAGGAAGGGAGAGAGAGAGAGAGAGAGAGAGAGAGAGAGAGAGGTAAAGAGAGAGGGCTGAGCTTGCAGACTGCAGCTGCCAATCACTCGGGCTGCTGTGCTCCTCTGCAGTGCATTGTGGGACTCGCGGTGCATAAGCAACAGTGCGAGGCGGACGACCCGCAAGTTGTTATTCATTCCTGTGACCCGACCTCAGGCCATATCCACCAAACGGCTTGATGGTGGTTTCCTTTTCACAGAAATAACATGTCTCCTCTTAAATCTTCTCCCACGAAAGCGCCTCCAGTGACCCGTGGCTATGAATGCAGCAAGTGGCCGTTAGATTAAAGGTGATTTTTTTTGTTGGGAGATAAAATCAGTCAAAAAGAGGCACTTTCTGACACCCCGACGGGAGGTAGAGAGGGGCGACGCCTTCGCCTTCTTTTACGCTTTAGAATCTTGTCACGGGAGCGCGGCTCAATGGACGAGGAAATTGACTGTGTAAAACCTATCATTGTTATGGCTGGCTTTCCTTTGTAATGACAATGTGCACCCCCCCCCCCCCATCAGGGTCCGCGGGCCTCAAACGACGTGGGGAAATGAGTCCCGCTGATGGCGGCCGGCTGCCAGTGAGCGATGGAGGTGCCAAGCACAACAGGCGGGGCTACAGGCTATTAGCTGCGAGCGCTGTTCTGACAATGACCACGGCGTGGGCGACATCGGTATCAGGGCTGGGTGAAGAGGAGGATGATGGGAGAAAAATGGCGGATCATTTGAGCAGTAACAGCAGAGTAATTATTGTGGTTTTGGCTGCCGGGATTGGAACAGCAGGCTCCTGTTTCAATCCCGGCTCTCTGGGGATGTTGAGTGGTGTTCCAGGACCCCCCATGCCTTGTCAATCTCCTGTTGTCCTGATGTGAAGCCTCCCTGACAACAATGGCCAATTGGCAACTGACTTGGCCGTCATTAATGCTCTCTTACTCTAATTGAAAGTAAATCAGATGATTCACCTTCAACCCATCAACAAATGAGCGCAAACACATGCACGCACGCACGCACGCACGCACGCACACACGCACACACACACACACACACACACACACACACACACACACAAACACACACACACACACACACACACACACACACACACACGCACTGAGAAAGAGAAAGACCTTTCAATGATCCCAACCTGTCAAGATTTCTAGGTGATGAAAATCTACCCTACTGGTACAGTCAATTCCAGGTCAATTCCAGGATGATATATTGATCTTGTCGGCCATCTCTTGATTAGGTACAGTACCAAACCTGACATGTTCTCACTGGCCCATTTTCTCTCTCACATGCCTGAAAAATTACACTTCCCTCCCACACGCAAAATGTAAATTGTATATGTATAATATTGCCTAGTATAGCATTACATTGTTCTAAATCTCACCTCAAACGATTAGCTGGGTAGGCTACTAGTGAATCCACATTACATTGATGGCAAAAACACTTGTAGCAGTTCTAGCAGCTCTGTCTGTCAAGTGCAACAGACCACTAAAGTCATATCGCAAGCATGCTTTCTGCAACTCTTATCTTCTAATGAGCACATATTCACCTTGGAGAAATGGATCTGTCGCTCTGGAAATTCATTAGCACAGCCTAATGGATTTTTCCGTAATTATACCACTATTCAAAGGGGTCTTCCTTCATTCTCTTCTGTGAGATTAGGAGTCATTTTCCGGGGCGGGTGCGATATGATATTATTTTTAATCCGCTCCTCTGTACAGCGAGAGTGCATATTTCTACCTCCTCTCCTCTGGTTTGTCCGTTGGCAGCTTGAAACAAGCCCGTGATTAAATGGAAACAAAGACGCAAGTTTCAATTCACAAATTGGAGAAGCTAATCCCGAGCTTAAGATCTCCCTCCGGGTGGGGAGATTGAAGACGCTGTCGTCCGGGGAGATGTTGTTGGGAGGACGGATGATGCTACCGCGGGGAGATGTTGTTGGGAGGATGGATGATGCTACCGTGGGGGGATGTTGTTGAGGGGAAGATTTTGCACCGAGAATTTTTTTTGCAGGCACAGGAGGACCTGTCTCTCAGTGAACTAGGTCAGATCTGCCGGTTGGCTCTGGTGCATCTGCGTGCGTGCGTGCGTGTGTGCGTGCGTGTGTGTGAAAACAGGAGCGCCCTGTTTTTCATTTCCAGCGCCGGTGATTTATCGAGAAGGCGTGGCTCCCTGTGACATTCAGAAAAGCCTTTCTGTCAATGTCAGAGCAGCGTTTCATCACAGTAACTGATCTGCTCCTCCTGTCTATGGAATTACACAGCGCTTTAATTAGTGATGGCCAGAGGGATCGCTCAGTGTCACCGGCAGGCAAACGGTCAGCCAACTTCTTTTAAGCACCGTACTGAGACGCCGAAGTGACTGTCTCTTACCACAAAAAAAAACATAGTGTGAAACGATTATGACATGAGAATATGACATCATCCACCTGCATCAACAAGAATAAATAAATAAATAAATAAATAGACAGACAGACATATAGACAGATAGACAGACAGACAGACAGACAGACAGATAGATAGATAGATAGATAGATAGATAGATAGATAGATAGATAGATAAATACATCTCCATGCACTTCAAACACAGAACTGTCAACAGAATGATCTCCCTTTTTACTTCATATCAAGTTACAATGGAGCATTGATGATCCCAGCAGTGACACAGCCCTCCATCACACAAGGACCAGCGGACCAGACCGTCACCGTCACTGTTAAACAAACAGAGGAGAAGGAGGAGCGGCTGCAATTAGCCTCGGGCTCCCCGGGATCATAAGTAATAATTTGAGTGAAATTAAGTGGCAGGTTTAACAAGCAAGGATAATTTCATATGTCCTTCCTTCCTGGGGGAAATCTAGCCTTTAATTGAGTTTGAGGAGCTTCTTTGTTTGGCCAACAGCGCCAGAGCGGGCTGAGGAGGCTGCAACCTCTCATTAGTCCGTCCTCGGTCCTCTCTCATCTCTCCGTCTGTCCCTCCATCCCTCCACCCCTCCATCCCTCCCCCTCTCCCCCTCTCCTCCTCTCCCTCACTGTGGAGCTTCTGCAGCAGCTCCTGTTGGATGGTGACAGCGCTACGACGTCTTCTTGCAAACACAAATTAATCTCATTTTTTTTCCTCTGGGGATGTGTTGGCTTTATAATAAAAAAAAAGGAAATGCTGGGTTCTGGCTCCCGTCACAGATGTTTATACGCAGTGTGTGTGTGTGTGTGTGTGTGTGTGTGTGTGTGCGGTGCGGCAAACATGAAACGCTCCCTCCGGCGCTGCTTCTTGGTAGCTGTGGCTGTTACTCTGCCGTACTCCCAAAAAAGGGAAAATAATAATAAACCACCCACCATTTTGTGGCGTGATTACTTCCCGGATAACATCTGTTGACAATGTTCCCCCGTGGAAGCTGGGGGACGAGCGGGGGGGGGGGGGGCCGCGCCCTCCTCATGACCCCCTCCGGCCAGCCCCCACCCTCCGCCTGCTCCCCCTGGCCGGAGATATCGTCAGGAAATAGGAGCAGTGGGTGGGTAAGTGTGTGTGTGTGTGTGTGTGTGTGTGTGTGTGTGAGGTGTGAGGCTGAGGGTGGGTGTTATAGTGAGCCGATGGAGGGGAGGGAGGTGGGGGGGGGGGGGGCGCCGGGGGGGGCTACAGCGCTGCCCCAGCCAGGACCCAGAACAACAGGGAACTCAATGGAGTGTTAAATGGGAAATCGTCTGTTTCCCGCCACAGGTTTAATGGCGTTGCCTCCCTCTCTCCCTCACTATGCCTCGCTCTCCCCCTCCTCCCAATTCTTTCCCCTCCACTCTGTCTAATGGTTTTCTCTCACTGTTTTCAGCCTCCTTCTCTCTCTCGCCTCTCTCTCTCCCTATCTCTCTCTCTCTCTGACCTCTCTCTCTCTCTCCCTCCCTCTTTCTCTCTGACCTCTCTCCCTCTCCCTCTCTCTCTGACCTCTCTGTCTCTCTCTCTCTCTCTCTCTCTCGTCGTGGTTCGTTACGGGGTCTCGGGTTATGATGGGCTATTTGGGTCTGTTATGTGTGTGTTGTTGCTCCCATCTTACCAGAACCTCTCTAGTAGACAACCAGAATCGTCTCTCGGTAGGGATTCTTCATTAGGGACCTGATAGGTTCACCACTAGCTCACCTCTCCCACTGCCTCTAGGGAGATTAAGAGTTCCATTTCCCCTCTCGGCTAATGGCAAAACTCATGAGGGGTGTCATCAGCCGATATGACCTCAAAAACACTGTTTGAGAGAACATTTGGGTCTTTTGAGGGCAACGGCAAATCGAATTAGCGCACAGCCGTTAACTTGGCCCGGCTCTCCAGAGCGCTGGACCGAGCCAGTGTGTGAATCGGGCCGGACGGGCAGAAGCGCTTGTCCTCTCCGGAAACCCCATCGATCCCTGAAGGCCCTTTGGACTCTGTTCTCTCTCTGAGTGAGGCAGAGGCACGCAAACACTATAAACAGTGTCTGCCATTGTGTGTGTGTGTGTGTGTGTGTGTGTGTGTGTGTGTGTGTGTGTGTGTGTGTGTGTGTGTGTGTCTGTGTGTGTCTGTGTGAAGCACTTTGAATTGCCTTGTTGCTGAAATGTGCTATACAAATAAACTTGCCTTGCCTTGTGTGTGTGTGTGTGTGTGTGTGTGTGTGTGTGTGTGTGTGTGTGTGTGTGTGTGTGTGTGTGTGTGTGTGTGTGCGTGCGTGCGTGCATGTGTGTGTGTGTGTGTGTGTGTGTGTGTGTGCGTGTGTGTGTGTCTGTGTGTGTGTGTGTGTGTGTGTGTGTCTATGTGTGTGTGTGTGTGTGTGGGTGTTCTTTCTCATAATCCTCTTCCAGATATAAGGAATGGCTGTTGACGGGCTCATAGGATGGGGAGCAGAGAGCTCCGTAGAGAAACGCCAACACACCCACTCCTGAATCCCAAACACCAGATGTCTGGTACAGTGCTGTAGCAGCAGCCAGGAGGAACAGCCTGCAGCCGAGCCAAACCTAGTCCCAGACCCGCGTGAGACACAGGAAGGAACACAGAGAGGGTTTGTTCCCTGGGAAGACTTAAGAGACGCATTCATTAACCAAGCACCTGTGCACCAGGGCTAGGGTTACCGGTGTATACCCACTTCTTTAGTGGTGACTAAATAAGTGGGTGTACTCTAATGGCCAAACTAACTACTAATTAACTAACTAAGAACCTAATCTTAGTGTTTACCTTAGTGGTGTTTAAAGTCGCTGAAATGAAAAAAAGCATTCTGTCCCATTTTGGTTCACATAATTGGTCATAGTGTTCACCTATTCAACGATGTATGCCAAAAAAATTACAAAATTCTACTTTTGTTGTAGTCTTATATCAAAGTATATAATGTCTTACTTCCTGGAAAACGGTATGTCACGTGCAATGACGACAACAGGTACCTTAGATTTTAGGCCAATAATCTCACGACATCCACCCGTCAATCGACGCTATCCTTCTATCGAATCTGTCCAAAGTTCTTAAAACCCGTCCACTTGTCAATGTTCCAATCAAATTTCTCTAAACATTATGTCCCACCCTCATAGCTTGTTTGCGTCGGAAATACATCAAACTACGGAAGTTAGATGATCTCAAACATCCGTTTCTGTGCGACTTTAAAGAAGTGGGTATACTGTGTACCCATGGATAAAGAAGTGGGTAACTGTACTCCATACACCCTCCAACAGCATTGTTAAGACTACGCTGGAGTCAAGGTCTTGTGTTCTGCTATCTAATGTCGTACGAGAGCCGCTAGCCATCAAGCTTCTTTCTTGCCTCGTCTTCATCGTGTGTGTAGTATAGTATAGTATAGTACAGTATGTAGCTCCCACGGTGAGTTTTAATAAATTGGGCACAACGTTTTGGCCAATATGGCCTTCTTCAGGTGCAAGGATGAATACAGTGTGTGGACATTCTCTCTGTCTTAAGTTTATTCATTTTAGTCGAGCACCTGTCACACTTTGTTTGATGCGTACTGTACATTCCTCTGCTGCTACTGTAGTACAGTACAGTAGGCTGGCTACTCGTCTCACACGGTTCACATCGAAGAGCACCTGCTCCCGGACCGCGACACAGAGGAAACACGGAGGCGTGGCTAAACGCTTCATCCGCTCCGTGGGTTTCTCTGAGTTAAGCGCCCGGGTGGAGGTCAATGACTGCTGCCTCGTCATTAACCATGAACGCCGACGCCGGCGGCGCCCGGAGCGCTCTCTTCTGTACCTGAACACTCCGCTAGTACAATACATGACTCTTAAAGAGCCTCAGCAAATGTGAAAATGGCCCGGCCACTCTAGCTGCGATCCAGATATACAGTTAAGTGGAGCAAGGGTCCTTTTTAATGCGTACAGCACAAGTTTAGATTTACAGTAGGCGAGTAAGAGGGCCGCGCTAAAGGGCGGACTGCGCTGAGGTGTGAATCTGAGTCAGTTTCATCACTTTTATTGCCAGGTTGTTTTTACACGTACTAGGAATCTGTTCTGGTCAGTTGGTGCACAACACGGACGGAGACAACATTAGACAGGGTGCAAGGACTAGCCTGGACAGCGCAAAGACAGGACAGTGCCACATACAAAATACAAAAGGGTGCGCAACGTGTGTATATCCTGCGCAGTGTGTAGAACGCGTTAACGTGTGTGCGACGAGCCTCTGCGCAGACTTCCGCAGTAATGACCTTGCGCTTCAGAGACCAGGGCTCTCGTAGGTCTCTCTCAGTGAGACCGGAGCCGTGTTTGTCTTCCCTCCTCACGGCGGTTCAGGTCAGGATCCACAAAGCAAAGCCAAATAAAAGACTTATTGCGAGTCACAATTGTGGAGGGTTAAGGGTGAGATGTGATGTCGATGACGGTGGCCGTATATATTCGGTAAACACGCTGTGTGCTTTGTGTGGGGTTAGGG
Source organism: Borostomias antarcticus (assembly GCF_949987555.1). Classification (NCBI taxonomy): domain Eukaryota; kingdom Metazoa; phylum Chordata; class Actinopteri; order Stomiiformes; family Stomiidae; genus Borostomias; species Borostomias antarcticus. The sequence continues at coordinate 8,558,514 of NC_140241.1, read as the reverse complement.
TGAGGGTGGTGTGTTATTTCCCGCGGCGATGGCGGCGTAGTGAAAGATGCTGTGGCGCCACAGGGAGCCGGGTGATGAAAGGCTTCGCCGTCGAGGTATGAAAAGAGTGGAGGTGAATAAGAACAGATTCCCTGACCCTCGGTCGCCTCGACGGCGCTTTTGATTCGAAGGCGTTCGGCAGAGACCCTTTGGCCCGGCCCCGGCGCGAGCCGCCATCGTGAACGAGCGCGTCTTAGCGTCCGATTCGGCACGGAGCGAGGGATCAGCGGACCTAGAAAATGTAATCGGCCCGGAAATCTGACAGATGTCGGCTCATTACACTGCGTTGAGATCTTCAGTCTGACGTCGCCTCCACTCCAGACGATTTCCGTGGGGGAGGGTTGGATTTCCCCTAACCAACCACTACAGACTAACGACTGACACCTTGACAACGGCGTTAGTCCCGCCCGTGGTGCTGATTCGATAATCGTTAGTCTCTCGGCTGTGCTCATTGGACCAATCTTTTTTTTTATATATATATATATATAATCGGAGAAACATTAGTTTCATGTCACAACGCTAGACCAAGAATCAGTCTACTCGGTGGAGTGGACGGATTCAAATGTCTGAACCCAGACTTTTCAGCCCATCCATCTGGGAAATGCAACCCTGGTCGGAGAGAGGGAGAGTGGGATGCTCGTCTGTAAGATGGGAAAGCTAAAAGACTATCCAAAGGTCAGCTGTTAAAAATTCATGCAAAAAACACAAACATTTCTGACAGCTGTGGCTGATACAGCTACCTCAGCGAAAGGCTTGTCAACTACCGTATCAAAACCCGTTTGAGCAAAACCCGTTTTGATAACTTCACAATCATGTTGACAGGTGAAAAGTTCAACACGATCTAACGCTAGACCGCTGTATTCATCGAGTCATTCTGAGGCAGCTGTTTATGTTAGTATTGGCTGAGAAATTAGAGAATTTGTCAGGTTGAGATTCCTGCGTGTAGTTCACCAGTCTCAGGGAAGGGGGCGCTGTGTCTTGGGAAATGTGATGATGGTTTCTCAGGCCCAGTGTATGCAACAAAGAGGGGTGTTCAGAGGTTGTGCAGGATGAAGCAGAGGGGCTCGAACCCCCCCCCCCCCACGCTCTACACCCCACATTTGCACTTTCTCTTTTGATCTTTCTCTCACCAGAAACATCAATGAGATTCAAAGTCTTTAAGCGATGCGTTGAACGGAGGTCTGGGTCTGAGTCTGGGAGCTCAACGCCGCCGCCGCCGCCATGCTTAACTAGCGGAACGCGTCATCCAGCGGCCTAGACGTCACGCCAGCCCCGGGATGACTTCTTAAACACTCGACTGGATCCGATGGCTTTTCCCCCCGGCGGAGGTAATAAGCAGCCAGAGAACATGCTCCAAGGGCTCCCGGAGCATCTGTTTCATACGTGGGCTTAAATGAGCCTCCCTGTTGAAGCAGTGTATGTTCACCGTAAAACGATATGGGCTGTGCACACAACCGGGGGATTATGATAGCACAGCGCACACGGTGGTGTTTAAAGTATTGTAGGACATGATATGGTAGGGGAGAGCCAGCTGTTTGAGTGTAGATTGAGAGAGTGAACATGGAAATGCAGTTTAGCTGCATACAATATTTGAATTTTCCTAGAGAGAGGCTGGTGCTTCTGTCAGTGTCTGTTAAGACACCCTAAGCCTAACAAAAGAACATTCACATAATGTATATACAGTATATACCAGTGTTTGGAGTAACTGGTTACAAAGTAATGGATCACTGTAATCAGATTACTTTTTCCAGTATCTTGTAAGGGATTACATTTGAATTTTCAGTAATCAGATTACAGTTACTGACCTAATAAAAATGTGATTACTTTTGAGTAACTTACACGCGTATCTGCTCCCTTTCGTTTGGTTGATGTGCGCATGCGGCCTCTGCAGTCGTGTCTGAACTGACTGTTCGGGGTCGAGATGTGCTAAGAGTGCTGGTATAGGATCTGATTTGACTGTGTCTATTATGATCTAAGATGCAAAACTGATCCTAGATCAGCACTTCTATCATAAGTAACTAAAAAGTAATTAGTAATAAATAAAAAAAAGTATTTTTTTCTTAGAGAAAGTAATCAGTAACTTAAGTTGATTACTTTTATTAAGTAACTTACCCAGCACTGATATGCATACATACACATGAAAACAACATGTGCACCTCAATACTGCATGTATCTGTCTGTGTGTGAGTGAGCTCTCACGTGTGCGTCGGAGCGTTAGTGACGGCGTCAGGTGAAGGATAGCTACAGGCTGCTACATCTGGGTGATCGCTAGCACTCGCTCATGGGCTGGCAGCGCTGCATTCTGGGTAACAGATTTAATGACAGCTCTGGGGCACTGCTGGCTGTCTGACTGACTGACTGGATGACTGACTGACTGACTGACTGACTGACTGACTGGCTGACTGGCTGACTGACTGACTGACTGACTGACTGGCTGACTGGCTGACTGACTGACTGACTGACTGACTGACTGTATCTGGACGAGGCCGGCTCATTACAGACGGCGTTTGGCTCCTCTGGCATCCCGCTGAGAAGAGAGAGCAGGAGAACAAACAGAGAACGAACACACATTATCATCTGGATCATCAAGTGGGACTGGGAGGAAGCTCACTGGCTATATTCTGACAGGTCGAGTCCACATAATCAGAGAGAGGGAGAGCTGGAGAGAAGGAGGGAGGGAGGGGGAGAGAAGGAGGGAGGGAGGGAGGATAAAGACTCGGTCTCTAGGAGAGCAGCAGGGTGAGGTGGTAGACAGAGAGGAGAGGGTGATGGAGGATGTGTATCAGCAGCTGTTGCTCCCCTGGGGAAGGAGGTGTCGGCTGGGGGGGTGGGGGGGGGTGGGGTGGGGGGGGCTGGAAGGCGTCCCCGAGGTGGAGGAGACGAGGGGAGCGGCATGGAGGAGGAGGAGGAGGAGGAGGAGGGAGGAGGGTGCCATACCCGCCTCTTTCCTCTGAATCAGGATGATCACTGTTTGGGCGGTAGGCCGTGTCGGGAGGCGCCTGTCTGGGAGGGGACCTGATGGGGACTGGGAGGGGACCTGATGGGGACTGGGAGGGGACCTGATGGGGACACCGCGGGCCGGGAGTCATTAATCCACCTCCCTGTGCTTTGGGCGGGCCGCCTGTGACAGCGCTGCGCTCTGCTCGGCCCGCAAACACGCCTGTGCTGGGCGTGCACGCACACACACACACACGCATGCAGCCACTAAACCCACTACAGAACCATGGACATAGCACGCAACATGCCCACACAAAAAAAGATGGCGATTACTTGAGCAGTTTTCCGTTATAAAAGGGTTCCTTTCAAACCATCTGTTTATTTTTTTATTTAAAAAAAAAATCTGACTGAGGTATTCTCACGCCACTCAAATACGATCAATCAATCAATCAATCAATCAAAGCTTTATTTGTATAGCGCATTTCATACCCAGAGGCAACACAATGCGCTTTACAGAGAACAAGGGAGGTGGGCATACGACCCACCCCTACATATTCCAGAGGGAAGCAAAAAAACAGTAATCACCCAGGGGCCAGATAAGTGAGCTGTAAAAATTATTCCCTGACTTCTCTCAACAAGGCGATCGAGCAAGCTCCTGGAGTATGTTTGTCTACCGGCTAAGAACATTTATAAAGCAATACATTACATTAAATTACATTTCAGAGTAAGAGAGGCTAAAAAAGCATCATAGGAGAGACATGGCAAATACGATACCTTTAGTACCTAGCTTTACCTACCTAGCTTTAGAAAACTGTGGTTTATGGCTTTGGAAAGATAGGTACAGTATCCGGTGATACACAGGCCAAGAAGACACAGAGACCGAGCCGTGTCTAGGAGTCAGCCCAGTGGAGTACTGGCGCACGCCAACCCAGCTATGAGACACGCCAACCCAGCTGTAATAATAATGCCCTGACACACCCCTCAGTCAGATTCAGTCCCCCAAAATGTGGACGAGAAGCCTTAAAGGAGTAGTAAAGGGAAAATGCATATATTTATATTTTAATCCCTCTCTTCTCTTCAAAAACTGAGGAGGACTGTCCTCCCCTGCCTCAATGGACGAGCCTCCTCTGGTGCCCATCCACATCCATTTTATGACCAAAACGGTGGTAGAGCAATTATCAGACTTTCTCAAATGTGCTAATTTTGTCAACGTTTTGATCTGAACCATTGTATATGATCATAAGTAACCTTAAAACAGGGGTAAACATGCATTTCCCTTCACTATTCCTTTAATGCCAGATCCACCACTCCCTCAGACCAGAGAGAGATAGAGAGATGGAGAGAGAGAGGGGGGAGGGGGGAGAGAAGGAGGGAGGGAGGGAGGGAGAGTGAGGGAGAGAGAGGGAGAGAGAGATGGAGAGAGAGGGAGAGAGAGAGGGAGATAAAGAGGGAGAGAGAGGGAGATAGAGAGGGAGATAGAGAGGGAGAGAGAGAGATAAAGAGGGAGAGAGAGAGGGGGAGGGGGAGAGAAGGAGGTAGGGAGGGAGAGGGAGAGAGAGATGGAGAGAGAGGGAGAGAGAGAGAGATAAAGAGGGAGAGAGAGAGAAGGAGAGAGAGAGGGAGATAGAGAGGGAGATAGAGAGGGAGATAGAGAGGGAGAGAGAGAGAGAGAGAGAGAGATAGAGAGGGAGATAGCCAATCCTCTGAGGAGCAGACAGGCTCATCACACACGCACGGTTCAAGAAGCCAAAAAAAGAAAAAGCTGGGACACCAATTAGAAGCCATTTCCTAAAGACACTTTTCACCCCGAGAGCCCGACGTGACGTTCACCACACCGTAGACACCGAAAGCATGACTAACGTAAGAAAGACTAATTTGCCCTTTTCGCCCGTGTACGAAAAGCAGAGCTGCTGAGAACGCGTCAACCGGAGTAACGCGCCGTTTCCTGTTCTCTGGTAGGGAACGACGAGCTATGAGACGAGCCTCGGACGCCATCTCTGGCCTCGGACACCCCGGAGAGACCCCCGGTTCCGCGTGGCACCACCCTGAACCGACGGCTCTCCGGCTGCTCGCGGGGGGCCAAGGTCACCCCCCTCCCCTCCCCTCAGCCCCCCCCTCCCCCCGTAGGTGGCAGCCATGTTCCCTGGCCCCGGTTGCCGCTCGGGCGTCTCTCCCCGGAGACGGTGTGACGGACAGGTCGATCAGGGAAAAGGCACTGAGCCAAGCGGATGAGTAAGAGAGCACGAAATCCACCTCTCAACATCCCCTTCTGCCTGCTCTTCACTGTCTCCTCCACAAATCCTGCCTGCCTCGCCCCTAATTCCCTCCCTGTCTCTCTCTCCCTCTCTCTCTCTCTCTCTCCCTCTCTCTCTCTCTCTCTCTCTCTCTCGATGTCTTTGTCCCGTCCCTCGTTCTTCCCACAGCCCGGCCGTGTCTCTCCATCTCTCCCTTTTTCAGCAGGGGGGCGTCAAGTCCTTTCTTGTGGTTCCAGACGTCTGTGTGTTCTGCCGTGTGAGCTCGGTCGGTTAGCGTGACATCGGAGTGATGTGAATCTCCGCGTGTTCGATAGCCGTCGTTTCCTCCAACCTCTGCTTACGGACATGTGTTTCAGCGTGGCAGCTCCCACCCTCTGGAACTCCCTCCCTGTAGAACTCCGCACCGCCCCAACTCTGGACTGCTTCAAGAAACTTCTTAAAACTCACCTCTTTAACATGGCCTTTGACCTCTAGCTTCCGTTTCTTAATGCTGTGTGTCTCTGTCTACCATGTTTGTCTCTTGTCTGTTCTGCCCCTATGTAAAGCAACCTTGGGGTTTTATGAAAGGCGCTATATAAATGAAAGTTATTATTATTATTATTATTATTATTATGGAATGATACCTGCCGCAAAAAAACAAAACGGCACTCCCATCCAATACAGAGCACAATACACACTGGCCCATTTGAGTTTGTTCTGGACCTCTGGAGTCTATTGTTCCCGTTAGAAAGCGTTGGTGACTCAGGACTGTGGTTATTATTGTGGGGCGGACGTTGCTCTGAATACAGATCGTGTCCTCGAGCTCGCTCTCTCGGAGAAACGTCACAACGACCTTCAGGATTCAGAGGTTCGCGCCGGCTCGGTTGGAAGTTCCTCGCCGTCTCGCGCGCGTAGAGACGCCGTGACGGACGTGTGGCGTGCGCACAGTCCTGCCCGGCTGTTGTTTTTTTGGAGTCTCCACCCCATTATCGCCCAGAGTAAATCAGACAGCAGCGAAAGCAATTAGCCTGGAGAGACATTATGCTAATGAGTGTGCGTGGAGCTTGTTAGGTCAGTCTCATTGTGCATGTTAAGCCGTGACTCAGGGCATGGCTACTCCTGAGGAAGATTAATTGTAGCATAAAGGAATGAGGTGCATTATCATAACAGGGTTATTCACTATACATACACTTTTTTATTTTTTTAAGGACAACATTCTACGTGTGGAAATTCACAGGTTTAATCCTCTTTGGTTTGTCTCCCGTGCATCTGTTAGAACACATACTGTACACACAAACAAGTCGCACTCAAAAGGACTCATTCTCCCCAGCTGTAAGATGTTGGAAAGAGGCTGCCAGCCAACCAGCCAGCTAGTCAGTCAGTCAGTCAGTCAGTCAGTCAGTCAGTCAGTCAGTCATCCAGACAGTCAGTCAGTCAGTCAGTCAGTCAGTCAGTCATCCAGACGGTCAGTCAGTCAGTCAGTCAGTCAGTCAGTCAGTCAGTCAGTCAGTCAGTCAGTCAGTCATCCAGACAGTCAGTCAGTCAGTCAGTCAGTCAGTCAGTCAGTCAGTCAGTCAGTCATCCAGACAGCCAGCCAGTTAGTCAGTCAGTCAGTCAAAGTAAGTTAAAGCAGGACTAAATGACTCGAAATATATAAATATATCTCCAGGGCTACACAGCACTTTCTAAGCACCACAAATGGATGAAAACACAAATGAAAAAAACACACCAATAAGTCACACACACCCGTAGTGTTCCACAAAACCATGTGAAAATGGTACTGCTTGTCCTGACAGGAAGCAGAAAACTGAGTTTCCATGTGGCTCTCTCGTACAGTAATCCATCATGATCCCCGGCCTATAAGTTACATCAGCGGTTCACTTCTTAAGCACACGGCGTCGTAAATTCAGCTCACAAATGAAGCCCTTAATCAAACGTTTACGGAACCTTTCTCCGTGTCAATATGCATTAGCCGCTGACTGATTGCCATTTGTCTAATGAATCAATCCCCGCCTCCAAAACTCAGACGCCATTACTTCCCATGACGACGAGGATCACAGGCGGAAGCCTCGCTGGAATAAATCTTCTGTCTCTGATCCTAAAATAACCGGCAGGCCGTTCATCCGGCTTCACACTCGGGGGATAAATGCTCACAGACCAGCATCAGGGCTGTAGTCATCCTGCCTACTATAAATACAAGACTCCAGATCTGAGAGAGTGTAGAGGGTGTGTGTGTGTGTGTGTGTGTGTGTGTGTGTGTGTGTGTGTGTGTGTGTGTGTGTGTGTGTGTGTGTGTGTGTGTGTGTGTAACAGACATCTACTGATCCCCTAATCCAACAACAACAGGACCAGACGACCGCGCTGCCTCTACTGCTCCTCAGCAAGTTTCCGCCTTGAACACCTCAACCCTCACCCTGCCTCCCAGCCTCCCCTCAACCCTCACCCTGCCTCCCAGCCTCCCCTCAACACTCACCCTGCCTCCCAGCTTCCCCTCAACACTCACCCTGCCTCCCAGCCTCCCCTCAACCCTCACCCTGCCTCCCAGCCTCCCCTCAACCCTCACCCTGCCTCCCAGCCTCCCCTCAACACTCACCCTGCCTCCCAGCCTCCCCTCAACACTCACCCTGCCTCCCAGCCTCCCCTCAACCCTCACCCTGCCTCCCAGCCTCCCCTCAACCCTCACCCTGCCTCCCAGCCTCCCCTCAACACTCACCCTGCCTCCCAGCTTCCCCTCAACACTCACCCTGCCTCCCAGCCTCCCCTCAACACTCACCCTGCCTCCCAGCCTCCCCTCAACACTCACCCTGCCTCCCAGCCTCCCCTCAACACTCACCCTGCCTCCCCTCAACCCTCACCCTGCCTCCCAGCCTCCCCTCAACACTCACCCTGCCTCCCAGCCTCCCCTCAACACTCACCCTGCCTCCCAGCCTCCCCTCAACACTCACCCTGCCTCCCAGCCTCCCCTCAACACTCACCCTGCCTCCCAGCCTCCCCTCAACACTCACCCTGCCTCCCAGCCTCCCCTCAACCCTCACCCTGCCTCCCAGCCTCCCCTCAACACTCACCCTGCCTCCCAGCCTCCCCTCAACACTCACCCTGCCTCCCAGCCTCCCCTCAACACTCACCCTGCCTCCCAGCCTCCCCTCAACCCTCACCCTGCCTCCCAGCCTCCCCTCAACACTCACCCTGCCTCCCAGCCTCCCCTCAACCCTCACCCTGCCTCCCAGCCTCCCCTCAACACTCACCCTGCCTCCCAGCCTCCCCTCAACACTCACCCTGCCTCCCAGCCTCCCCTCAACCCTCACCCTGCCTCCCAGCCTCCCCTCAACACTCACCCTGCCTCCCAGCCTCCCCTCAACACTCACCCTGCCTCCCAGCCTCCCCTCAACCGTCCCGCCCGCCCGCCCGTCCGTCCGTCCGTCCGTCCGCCCGTCTGCCTGTCTGCCTGTCCGTCTGCCTGCCTGCCTGCCTGCCTGCCTGTGTCTGTCTGTCTGCCTGCCTGCCTGCCTGCCTGCCTGCCTGCCTGCCTGCCTGCCTGCCTGACTGCCTGCCTGTCTGCCTGTCTGTCTGTCTGTCTGTCTGTCTGTCTGTGTTCAGCTGCTCTTCTGGGAGGGCTCCCAGATATCACAGCAGTGTGGGAGGAGCCACCAGACAGCAGTCACTCATCCCTGCCTGTGACAGAGGCCAGCGTTATCACACAGAGGCCAGACTTATCACACAGAGGGGGTCGTGGGTTTGAGTCCCCCGAGGAGGAGGGCTGGCGGTGGGCTCAGCCGGCGTCACTCTGAGTAAAACGAAGGCGGCGATCAAACCCACGGCCAAACTCTCTTCATCTGCTTCCAAACCACTTGGCCCGGGACCACGACATGACTAATATCACTTCACTTTTAAACGGATACGGCGTCGCTTGAATGATGGTCGACGGCTACAGCGGCAATCAACAGCCGTGGGGCCCGGCAGACTACTGGCACAGCGCGCCGGTGCAGAACTGGAATAATGTCACTTTTCCCCGAGAAACAGCGGCTTTTACACAAAATGTCTTCTTCACAACTGACACATATCGTTCCACAGCGAGCGCGTGTGTGTGCGGGGGCGTGACTGACCGTCATGAAGCCGTCCAGTAGACCAGAGTCAGGTTTGGGCGGAGCCTGCAGGCGCTCCATGGACCACTTCTCTATGATGGAGGCCACCTGGCTGTTCTCCGTGTTCAGGATCCTAAAGCCCGTCATGTTCACACCACTGTACCGGTAGGGCTCCACGTCGAGAGCGAACAGGTCCTGTGGCGGGGGAAGGATACACACACACACACACACACACACATGCATACATACGCAGGTCAGAAGTGGACAGTACGTGAGTTCGGAGGGCAGGCAGGGGTTAACTGTAGGTCATGAGTTGTGAATGGGTTTAGCGTTCAGCATAGATGAGCTAGCGTTAACACACGCACGCACACGCACACACACACACATACATACACTCATGCGCGCGCACACATACACACACATACACACACTCCACACTGCCATATGTGGCCTCTGTGATAACAGAGGGTGTTCATTCTCTCTCTCTCTCTCTCTCTCTCTCTCTCTCTCTCTCTCTCTCTCTCTCTCTCTCTCTCTCTCTCTCTCTCTCTCTCTCTATCTCTCTCTCAAGTGAGAAAATGTCCTGCTGTATCTTCACTCATCATCTCCACATTTCACATTTCATCCCCTTGAAAAATGACTTATAGTGAGAATGAAGCCTTCAATTCATTGTGTTCCTTCGTACGGCTGCTAAAGACAGAGGAGACATTCTGAGCCCTCATTTCAAATGTCTGTCATGATGAGAAGCTCCTGCAGAGCATGAAACTCAATAAGATTAAAATAACTAATTTAAATTCGGGGGAGGGGGCAGAAGAGACAGCATGTTTGTGTGTGTGTGTGTGTGTGTGTGTGTGTGTGTGTGCGTGTGTGCGTGTGTGTGCGTGTCTGTGTGTGTGTGTGTGTGTTGTGTGTGTGCGTGTGTGTGTGTGTGTAAGCACAGAGAGCACTTGTACAACTCCGTGAGAGCAGCCATCTCAAGTAGACCAAGGGCTGTGTCGGTTATTAACACCGAGGGGTGTCAGAGCAGCCCTCTCCTCCTCCTGTTCTCCTGAGAGGAGTTGGGACTCGACCCCCTCTCCTCCCCGGCACCTCCCCCTGCACCGCTGTCACGGAAACGGAGGCTGTCACTCTCACATTCAAAGTCCTATTGGCCCCTGTCGTCAATTACGATCGCTATCGCATCTCCGACGCTTATGGACATGAAAGAGACGGTCGGTGTGCTGGAATATCCCCCCCCCCCTCCGCCCACCACCCCAGAGACTTCCTGGATCAGATTCATCGCCAGGTGTCGGTGCTGGTCGGTGATTTGAGGGAAAACTTGAAGATTGCATTGCGGCTCCCTCCGGCTCACACCTTTTTCTGTGTCAGCGTTCCTCACGGACGCCGAGGTCTAGACGGTGTTGGAGAGAGAGCGATGCGGCAAACGGAGGTGGGTACTTACCAGTGTGGTGAAGATGTAGTGGTAGTACTCTGTCATCATCCCCATGGCCAGGGCCTAGAGGACAGACAGGCAGGGAGAAAACATGGAATGAGAGAGAAATGTTGTTACTGTTTTTACTGTTTTTTTTGCTGTATTCTCAGAAGTTATTTCTGACTTTTTTCTTAGAAATTCTGAGTTTTTTTTCTCAGAAATTCTGACTTTAAACTCAGAAGCTTAAAAAAATAATAAACTCAGTTGTTGGCCCTAATGCTCTTCCGTATTTCTGTGATAAAACCTCGAAGCGAGAGTTAATGTGGACGAACGTCCAAGTAACTCGCACCTTGTGTCCCCGATACGCTACCGACAGCTCGCGAGAGTGCAGGACTCGTTAGCGATATCTGTGGTCAGCGACCAATCAGAGGTCAAATCAGCCTCTCCGCACAGTCCACTATCTGCGTGGGCCAATCAGCGTCCCGGTTGAAAATCCGATCGGATCCGATTCTCATTTGGTGTCCACAGATATCATAGCGTGTTCCCAGAAGTTCTTGCCGTAGCGAGAGCTTCTGGGTTCTCAGGATAGTCTCCCACCTAACGCCATCCCTCTCGTTCACACCGTCCGGACTCCGCTGATACCAGGAAGATGGACGGGTGACGGTAGCTGGCGTCGTCGCGCTAGGCGTTCGAGTGACGTGCGTTTAACGTTACACTGTGGCGCACACTTTGTCTTCTGAAGCCAGAATAAAAACGCCAATCTCTTTCCGGCGAAATTTGCCGTGGAGGTAAAAATCCCCGAAGGTATTTTAAGAAGTCCCTATTAGTGCGTGCGTGTGTGTGTATGTGTAGGTGCGTGCGTGCGTGTGTGTGTGTGTAAAAAGCCTTGGCAGTGTGCCAATCTATTTAAGCTCTAATGATGGTATCAGCAGCAGCTGTTCAGGTGAGTCCTGCATCTCTAAACCATTATATGAATGCCACATTAAGATTGTTTTGGGAAATGGAGAGAGTGATTACACAGGAGGGGGCCACGGCAATAATTGGTGCTGGTGTCAGGTGCGGAACAGTCCAGGTGGGACGGAAAGCCTTCATCATCGATATCCAGTCAGCATTGAGATGATATTATCTTGGCCAATGGAGGGATAAGTACAATTGAGGTGGTGGGTGGGGGGGCAGAAACATGTGGTATTCCTTTGACATTCAGATTGAATCCAATACCGGTACAGTACATGTCTATTCCCATTGGGCAAACCTGGTGGACGTATGTCTCTTAGCCAATCAGAGATCACTATTTATTGCCAGTCACATCCATGTACTGTACCTCACATATGAATTATTGATAACTGGAGTCATAATTACTTCATCACAGAAATGAGAGGCAGAGCTAGCAAACTGCCATAAAACTCGCCTGCAGACTACATCTGAAGTATAAAGAAAATGGACGCCTCTATTGGGTAGGCATCCACAATGAGTCACAGTTAGAGCTAGTCTGGAAGCCAGACCTTGCACAAAGAAAAATTGTTTTTTGTGATAGAGGCTGGCCTTCTATTCTAGCTATCCAGAACGTTTTCCAGAAATTACAAAATAGTGGGCCAATCAGGCACTGCGCTTCAACTGCCTTTCTGCCTCCCCAGACCCTGACTGGTTTCTGTAGTTGATTTGTGAAAATGAAATACAGGCTGCAAGCAGAACAGTTTCCCAAAGCAACGAGCGGTAACGCTAATGGCCGGGTTTCCCGAACGAGTTAAGGAGCACTTAACTCCAAAGTACTTCTTAGCTCCCATACAAAGGGTGGCTTAAGAAGGGTTCAATAACAACAATTAAACAAAAGCATGCACTAGCGGAGTTTCTCGGAGGAAAATGTTTTGTAGTCTATTGGAAACCTCTATATGGCCGGTATGAAACTCTGATTTGTTGTTTCTTATTAACTTTTATGCTTAAAATGTCATATATAGACTCAGCAGAGCTTGGTTGCTAAGAGTTGGGTCTATTTGAATAATTAGCATAATAAGCTAATGAATCTCTAAACACTGGAAATGGCTATAATTAGCTTTTAGTTAGAAATGTGATGTGAAAGAGTTTGTGCATGTTTGTGATGTTCAGAAATGCATCTATAACCATGGTGCAGTCATTCAACCTTTCCTCATTAGCGTAATTTGCATACACTGTGAAAACTTTGGTCAAAATCAGGAAATGGCTAGCCGATATTGTCACATGTAATAGACTTAAAATAGATCTTATAAAAATAAAAAATAAAAACAGAAAAAGCTAGATTTTTGCTTTTAGTTAATTTAGAAAGGTGATCTACCAGTCCCAGCCTGGCTACCAGCCCCAGAATGACTACCAATCCAGCCCCAGACTATACCTGCCCCAGACTGACTACCAATCCAGCCCCAGCCCCAGACTATACCAGCCCCAGACTGACTACCAATCCAGCCCCAGCCCCAGACTATACCAGCCCCAGACTATACCAGCCCCAGCTCCAGATTATACCAGCCCCAGACTGACTACCAATCCAGCCCCAGCTCCAGATTATACCAGCCCCAGAGTGACTACCAATCCAGCCCCAGCTCCAGATTATACCAGCCCCAGACTGACTACCAATCCAGCCCCAGCTCCAGACCAGCTACGTTTTGTTATGCTGGCTGAAGGAGTACGTAGCTCAAGACAAGCACTCCTGCCAACTGAAATCCTTTTGGGCAGCTAGAAGTCCAGACTGTATCAAGATTGTAGAGGTTCAGCCTCGTGCTTTAAGCCACTGAGGCGCTGCTGCTCCAGGTCGACCTAATTGATGCACATTTTACGTTTGTTGATAAAGTTGAATCCGACAATAAACTGCTGTGCGAACGCTTGGTCCATTTATTGTTCTTCCATGTAATCAATAATCCAATAATCCAGAAAACAAACCAGTACACATGTTTGTTAGTGTGTGTGGTCAAAAACTGTTTGCCCTCCATGCAGCAACACCTAGCCAACAACAGGTGAGTTCCTACCTAAATATTATCAGTTCCTATTAACATGCAACATAGTGACCCAGTTGACATGAATTTGGCTCTTACAGAGATGTTTTTTTTTTTTTTTTACGAGGGAGTCTGGCTTCCTGGCCTAGCTAGTAGTCCCTGCCTGGAGTCTGGTGTGTCTGGGAGTTGGGTTGGGAAGTAGCTCTCTTGGTTAATGTGTTATGTAAAGAGCATCACAGAGCAACAGTGGAGAAACTCTCATTATCTTCCATTAGCATGGACTGAATATCACTAACGGCAACGACTTCTTGACCTTCACTACCAATCTGATTAAAAGCCTCTGATTAAAGGCGTGTTGGAGAGGGGCTGTGTTCTGAATAATGTTGTCTTCAATATTTGATAAATCCCGGAAGCAGCTGGTGAATATAAATGCTTTTTAATTGAGTCACATTTTTTAATTTATAATTCCAGCCACTAACTGGCATCCCATTAGAGCACCTTCGAGGCCAGAGCTGGTCTGAATTGATAAGTCTTGTCTGGAATTATATTATACACACACACACACACACACACACACACACACGCCCATGCACACACACACACACACACACACACAGACACACACACCTGTTTAAGTATCCCAGCAGCCATTTCATGACCACAGTCGAAGATGACGTGGAACTCCTTGCCCCTCTTCATCTCTTTGAGCAGGGGCTTGGCGTCCTTGCTATCTGTTGGCAGCTGGCGGATCTTCAGCCGGATGTTGTAGCGGGACGGAGCCTTTATGAGCTCCTGCAACCGGATAAGACCTTGAGAGGAAGACAGCAAATCAAAAACACTGTACACATGTGGGAACTATATTATGTGTGTGTGTGTGTGTGTGTGTGTGTGTGTGTGTGTGCGTGTGTGTGTGTGTGTGTGTGTGTGTGTAAGAGAGAGCATTTGTGTGTGTGTGTGTGTGTGTGTGTGTGTGTGTGTGTGTGTATGTGTGTGTGTGTGTGTTTGTGTGTATGTGTGTGTGTGTGTGTCTGTGTGTGTGAGAGAGAGAGAGATAATTTGTGTGTGTGTATATGAGAGAGAGCATGTGTGTGTGTGTGTGTGTGTGTGTGTGTGTGTGTGTGTGTGTGTGTGTGTGTGAAAGAGAGAGAGAGAGCGAAAGAGAAAGAACACTCTGTTGCAGTGCATAAATAAAGGCATCTTATTTCTAAAGGGAAAATGCAAATATGTATCTATGCAAATTGAAATAACTATGACAGCCCAGTATTCTTTGAATCCCTTGCTGTTAATGACAGCAAAGCCACAAGAACTGATGTCTATTGTCATTCTAATTCCAAAATCCATAAATCCCTCTCTCTACTCATCTCCAACATCTCTCTCACATCATATCACATTATGAACAAACCCATTTCTTCATCTCTCTCATTCCCTCTCCCTCCCTCCTTCCCTCTCTTATCTCCCTCTCTCCCCCCTCTATTCCTCTCTCTCCTCTCCCTCCCTCTCTCTCTCCTCTTCCTCTCTCCCTCCCTCTCTCCCTCCCTCTCTCTTCTCCCTCTCTCTCCTCTTCCTCCCTCTCTCTCCTCCTCCTCTCTCTCCTCTCCTTCTCTCTCTCTCTCTCTCTCTGTCGCTCTTCTATCGTTTTCTCTTCTCTTAATTTCCCTTTTTTGCATATCCTCCAGCTGTTCTTCTGCGGACAAAGCTCTGCTCCCGTCACATCATCTCATCAACGCCACGCACCGTACCGTTCTCCTCCAGGAGACCAACGTACCGTACCGTTGTCCCCCAGGAGACCAACGTACCGTACCGTTGTCCCCCAGGAGACCAACGTACCGTACCGTTCTCCTCCAGGAGACCAACGTACCGTACCGTTCTCCTCCAGGAGACCAACATACCGTACCGTTCTCCTCCAGGAGACCAACGTACCGGCCTATCGAACAGGACCTCATGACAAATTCAATCAAATCGAACTTTATTTGTATAGCGCATTTCATACACAGAGGCAACACAATGCGCTTTACAGAGAGCAATGGAAGGGGGGGCATAGGTCCCACCTCTACATATCCCAGAGGGAAGCAAAAAAACAGTTTCACCATCTCAGCTCAAGCAACATCCTCAGTGTCTTAAGCAGTCCAGTCATAAAGCCTGTGAAAGGCTCCCCCTTTGTTCCCTGGTTTGCTACTCCTGGTGGTTGAGTTTGGATTTTCTCGCCACGTGCAGATGAATGACGATGAGTACATGTGGTTGCGGCCGGTCCGACGGCCATTTATTGTCTTACAGGTATTTGATTGCAGATAACTTCAATCAAGAATGAAATGATTGAATTTAATTGAGAAATGGCGCACAGCAAGTCACCGCACGCCACGTCGGTCAAAAGACTGTTCACCCTCCCGGGCCACACCCAGAGGCTGTGGCGCCCAGTTAAGGCCCTCCACTGGGACACCTTCAGCCTCCCCCTTATACTCTGGGGGGGGGGGGGGGGGGGGGGGGGGCGTTCACCTATGGCCATGCACACTCACTCACCCACACACTAACAACAGCAAAGAACGAATGAAAATCAACTAAAAAATCTATATTTGGCTCCGAAACATCGGCCCCTAATTGTGTTTGTAGAGGCAAAAACACCCAACTTCTTTCCACTTAAGGAGCCATTTCCATTTTTTAGATCAGAATTGAACTTAAGAAATTGAATTTGAATACATTTTATCTTTAATCACGTTCAGTGTTCAGCAACCTTCATTATTGGACCGCTTTCTCACCCTCCAGCAGCAAGCACACTTTGGACACTGGCCTCTCTAGTGTGCGTGTTTTCGCTCGTACAGTAGCTTCCCAACACGTACGTGACCTCCATCTTGGTGGCCATGAACGGGGAGGGAACAGCATTGTCTGCAATCAAGATGGCGGCCCCTGGGATGAAGCTTCTTCTTTCTCTTGACCGTTTCCGTCTCTCTTGCAGAAGAGGGTGATATTCCAGGAGCCATCACTAGATACTGGACCTATCATTGATCAGACCTTGAAAAGACTCCAGGGAGAGAATCTAGGTAGTTCTCAGCAGCAGAATATGATTGGGAGTGAGAACCTCTAAACACTCCGGGTCACTGGATACTTTGGTAATGGGATGGCTGTTTAGAATTGCCTCAACCTCACAGAAAACATTGTTAAGGCTTTCATACCTAGATATACTGTTTGCCCGCGTTGCCTTGTGCGGCCTTTCTGAGTGCAAACTTGGCAGTACTTTGAGACAAAACAGCTCCAAATAAGTGAACCGTCATGTGCTCTCTACTGGACTCATCTACGGCAGCTTTGGAGCATTCCTTGTGGCCACCATAAAAAGTGCAGGAGGTCTGTGTTACTTTCTGTCACCTTTACTTGATGTAACAAGGCTGGTATGTCAGCCATTACTGTTATGGGCTCTTGTCAACACTGACTGACTGACTGACTGACTGACTGACTGACTGACTGTGTAATTTGGGCCTGGAGTAGCTGAGAATTGAGAGAGATTCCCTTGTCTTCTTTTTTGGGTGATACACCCCATGATGAGGGATGTATCATGTATACCAACGCTTCCCGTCTGTCCTTTGGACTTGTGTGGAGGAGAAACTTTAAGCCTTTGATAGTTCAGATTTCTTTTGAACATTCGTTTCAGATTCAGGAAGCGTTTGTTCAGCAACTACGTGGTTGGTGGGCGTTGCGATGCTATCTTATCGGCTTTGGAGGGTAAGTTAATACAGTAGTGACCCTCTAACTTTGACTTTGACAGACTGACTTTTTTCCTCGGAGACTTTCTCATTGAAATCAGTGTTGTGCAGCTCTTGCAGGTTGACCCAGGAAATCCGTATTGACAGTTGCTGTGGCCAAATCCACGTCTTAACTGCCTGCTCCCAATGGGCCATTTACTACCCAACCTGACAAAGTTCTTGCAGCATAGGGTCCATCTTCCTGTGAATTGATCAGGAAAAGGTCTCGTCAGATTCGCTGTGTTAATGCCAATAATTAGTTATCTGCCTGCGTCAATTTAAGTTAACTGGACATTGTCGAGGTAAGGTCTTTGCTTTAAATCGTCCTGTGTTGGAAATGTCTTTTGTTACCGCCATACACTTATGAGTGTAAACTTCAGGTAAAGGCATGAATTCGTTGCTATTGAGTCGATTCACTTGTAGGCCTGAGACTAACAGACTACTGACAGGCCTTTTCCTGGGTCATTGTTTTCAGTCACACTGTTGTTGACTTTCCCTTCTAGGCTCCGCCTCCATTCTGACCTCTGTGTGCAGGATGTGTCTGGGCTGCTCGGGCCGATGAGAGCGAGATTTTACACGCTGCTAAGGAAAAGCGTGGCGCACCGCGTTGCCCCCTGGCCGACGCTCGTCTCTGCCAAGTGACGGAACACAACAATCACAGAGCGCTTCCTCCGTGGAAAAAGTGTAAATATTATCTTTTTCAACTTTTCAGCGCTGATTAAAAAAACGCGAGCCGCCTCGCTTCGGCAGAGTGCCGCGCCCCAAGGCTACGGCCACGCCGCTCCATAGACAACAGTAAAAGGCAACGCGCAAACGCTTTGAAAACAAGTCCAAATAATCTTGTTGCCCTTGACAGATTTCACTTGTACATGTCAGATGAAAAGTGCACATCTACAGCTGCCAGCCCCAGTATGCCCAAAAACAAGCATTAGATAATACTTTTCTCACAGGCTCCTTGGCTTTCTCTGCTGACTTAGACGCCTCAGTTTGAACCTCAAAGTTGATGTGTAGCATACTGAGATGTCTTTGGTTGCTGATGTTACATGATAGATGCCCTTTACAGTCTCTACTCATGTGCCCTTTGCAAAGGTAAACAAAGGATACGCTTTTCCTTTAAAAGATTTGACTTGTCTCTGCGTGTTCTTCTGATCCGAGAGCGCTACTCCAGACTGTGAGCACCATCACAGCAGAGGATGGGACATTTTCAATGGTCAATGTTCACGCTTGGAGCAAATAGAGTGCTTATTGTTGCAACATTGGTTGCATAAGTAGACTAGGGTCTTGAAAGTGACGTGTTTGAAAGTGACTTGGCCTTTTATTCCTGCTTGCAACTGACTCCTGTATATCTCCAAATATCAGGTTGGAACAGCATCTTGGCCTGTTTCTCAATGAAATGTACAAGATCTGTGAATTTAATCTTGTTCTTTCTCTCTTCAAAATCCAGTCTTGTTTTCTGCCTTCTGGTTTCTTGTCTCTTCTCATATCTCCTCCAAGGCAGCAGCTTCGTTAAAAGTGTTGCTTTCTCACGCTGCGCTACCAGATGAGCTGATGAGGAGGAGGCCGTGGCTCAGGAGGAAGAGCGGATCGTTCAACCCCCCCCCCCCCCCCCCCCACCCTGTCCACATGTTGAATTGTCGTTGGGCAAAGACACTGAACCGCAAATTGCTCCTAATGAGCCGGCTAGCACCTTGCACGCCAGCTGCCGCCATTTGTGTGTGAATGGGTGCATGAGAGGCCATTGTAAAGCGCTTTGGATAAAGTGC
This sequence comes from Borostomias antarcticus, assembly GCF_949987555.1. Classification (NCBI taxonomy): domain Eukaryota; kingdom Metazoa; phylum Chordata; class Actinopteri; order Stomiiformes; family Stomiidae; genus Borostomias; species Borostomias antarcticus. The sequence goes on along the minus strand of NC_140241.1, from coordinate 8,539,357 downwards.
TATATAAATGCAGTCCATTTACAATTTACCAATTCTGCTAGATCTACGACTCAGTGAAGAGTCAATGGTGGACAATGCTGTTATTTCTCTCTGGCGGCCATTGAACCGCAAAGCATTGTAACCACTCATCACCCTTGGTCTTGAACTCAATAATGATTTTCATTTTGGGTTCCTACAGCACCAATCTTCTGTTTTTTACACAATCATCTTCTGTTAATACCACTTGATAGCCTTTGTGGATGTGCAAGTCACTGAATCCCTCCAACATTTTTATATAACTGCAGTTCACTCTTACTTTCTCAAGGCTTGCTGGATCAGACATGAGTGCTGTTATTCTATTCATTTTCTGAGTCAAAGCACCTTTATTCCTTCTTCTTTTGCTCTTTTTCTCTTCATTTCTGATTCAGAATTATGGTTGGTTCTCTCAGGCTCTCATCACCAGGCTCAAGGCCTACTGTACCTCAGTGGCATTACCATCCACATCCTGGCAACTCGGGATCTTTGTTAAACTTTGCAAACTTAAAAGTCATTTTTCTTCAAAAATATATTATGAACCCAATATTCATTGAAACAACATACTGATTCCTCTAGATTCACTTGAGCCTTGTAACAATCCCGATTGGTGCTT
>NC_140241.1:8498729-8533729 GCF_949987555.1 Borostomias antarcticus | reverse complement strand
CTCGGCCCTGAACAATGTGTGGAGTGCCAGCCGAGCCTGTGATGAAAGTGGACTAGCTGGTCTGGTGCGCTTACACACATCAGATTGAAACAGATTACCGGAGGGGTCCTGGGACCCTCAGGACTCACCCCACAACAGCTCACCGCTTCCACTCACGCTCCTGGGCTCTGAAGTGCACTTGGAGGACACTCAGTAATAGCAAACACATAGTAACACAATACCGAAAACTACTGGGGTCTCGAAACATCTGACTCAGTCAAACATCTAATATTGACATTTTTCTCTGATGAACACAGGGATAACATGTTGATGCATAATACAGCAACATCAATTATTTGCCAAGTAAACCTAGCAACTCTCTCTCTCTCTCACACACACACACACACACACACACACACGCACACACACATATTGTGAGTAAACCAGTAAATCATCCACGCCGGCTTCTAAAATGTCAAAACACTCATATATAGCTCAAAAATCACTTAAACACTTCTCTCAAAGAATCACTTTACAATTACAGCCCGGCACTGCGCCTGTCTTCCCGAGCATGTTGTTGTACGCTGACCTTTCAACTAACACAATTAAAGAGACGTCGGGCATATAGGGTCGCTCCCCATAGAAGAACCAGCGCACATTTTCACTCAGTCCGTTTCTTCTCTCTGAACGCCTTTCAATTATGTGTTGTTTTGTACCCTTGGGTTTTTTTCTCTGTATTATTTTGTTCTGTTGTAAAACGCAACACGGACGGTCTCCGGGGCAACCGCCCGACAGTCAAACAGCCAGACTGGTGGCGGGGAGTGAAATTGAAAAACTGCGAACCCGTCGAATGGGACCTCGGGGGTCTCGGTGGCGTACGACCTCTCCCCTGCCCTCCCTCTCTCTCTACGGCACCCCCCCCCCCCACCCCCGCCATTGGCTGCCTGCGACAGGGGCCATAAACACCGCCCCCACCCCCTCCCCCCAGCTGTGTCTAAGCTGTCACTCACCTGAGCATGCGGGGGCGGCGTTGGGGGGGGCGGCGTTCGGCAGACATACAGGGTGCCGTGTTAGACGAGCGTCGCTCTAACCCCCGCGTTACGTAACGCGCCCCGCCCCTCTCCCTCCCCCTCACAACCCAGTCAAACGCCGGAGGCGACGCGGCCCTGGGGGCGCTGCTGGGCGCCGGCTGAGTGAGAACGCCACCGCCGCCGTCCGGCCATTACCAAAAGGTGGGCCACTGCAGGGAGCCATTATGGGTATTGATCTGCTTGTTTTCTCCCTGCTTGGCGGAGCAGGAGCAGAATGAGAGGCCGGCTGTGCTTCCTGGACCCTTCCCTCCTGGAGCAGCGGGCCGGGGTGACAGAGAGAGAGAGGGAGAGAGAGAGAGAGAGAGAGAGAGAGAGAGAGAGAGAAAGAGAGAAAGATGGAGAGAAAGAGATGGAGAGAGAGGGAGAAAGAGAGAGAGAGAGCAATGGAGAGAGAGAGATGGAGAGAGAGAGAGAGAGAGAGCGAGAGAGATGGAGAAAGAGAGCGAGAGAGATGGAGAGAGAGAGAGAGAGAGAGGGAAAGAGAGACGTGGGTTGGAATAGTGGGGGTGTCCTCATGAGAGTTCTATGGTAATGTAGGTGTTCAGGTACACTGGCTTATCCAATATGTTGGACAATATGCTTTCCCTCCGCAAATAGGACAAGGAGACAAACGCATACTCTCCCCAGTGTAATAGAATACTGCTGCGACCACTCCAGAGATTACTCACAGCCCTGGCCCTGCTGCGTCTCCACTCTCACAGCCATTGTGCTGCTGGGAGCTCAAGCCTGCGCATGCCTAGGGTGAGCTGTGCTGCTGGTTGAGCCCATATCTTCTCTGTCTCGTCTCAAAGACAGAAAATCAAGCCACAATTAACCCCACAGTGAACCAACCGTGTCCACTTTACACCTTAATTAGCGGTGATGTCGGCGATCAGCTAGAATCTAATGCTTCCAAAAAAGGATTGCTGTCTAAGGAACACGGTTCAAAATACCTGCAGGGCAAACAATTACATGCGCTTAAATTAAGCCACACAACTACAAAACTACACACATACCTGTATTTATATACACACACACACACACACACACACACACACACACGCACGCACATACATGCACACACACACACACACACACACAATTAATTGATTTATTGAATGCTTACATCACCTTTGGGTCAATGTTAAAGTCGCACTGAAATTAAAAAATTTTGGTTCACATAATTGGTCATAGTGTTCACCTATTCAACGATGTATGCCAAAAAATTTACAAAATTCTACTTTTGTTGTAATCTTATATCATAGTATATAATTTCTTACTTCCTGGAAAACGGTATGTCACATGCAATGACGACAGCAAGTACCTTAGATTTTAGGCCAATAATCTCACAACATCCACCCGTCAATCAACGCTATCCTTCTATCGAATCTGTCTAAAGTTCTTAAAACCCATCCACTTGTCAATGTTCCAATCAAATTCCTCTAAACATATGTCCCACCCTCATAGCTTGTTTGCATCTGAAAAACATCAAACTACGGAAGTTAGATGATCTCAAACGTCCGTTTCTGTGCGACCTTAAGGAAATTATTTGAATTATTAAAAATGAGTAGTCGATATGCCAGGGTTTATCTGTGCAAGTCCAAAATTGGTTACTCTATTTCAAGAGTTTACGAGTTTGCAAAACTGGGATTTCTGGAAGGAGACAAAAGTTCTGCCAAAAAGTCATGATTATCCTCAAAAACAGCAGTATATCCACTGTGGGTACAACCCATACATGAATATGTAAAACCCCACTAACCAATTATTGTATATGAGAGGATTACCAGAGTAGGGCGGTTCTACAGGTCAAAAGCTGACCTGTAAGTGAAGAGCCAGGCCATTGTTGATGGCCTCAGGACAAAGCTGCTAGGACAGAGAAGGGTGCTAGAAGTGGTTTAACAACCCCCTTCCTAATGAACAATGGCTAACCAGGGAGGTTTACAGATGAGTAGAGAGAGAGTGCTCATGTTAAAAAGTCCTCACAAACTCATATATCCACATATGTTCTGGTTACACTGGTGTCAGACATTAAATGATAAAGATAGATTTGAATTTCTCTTTTACATCAATGCAATCCATTTTAAAATGGCAGGAATTAATTATTGACGATATGTGTGCAAATGTGTGTGTGCGCCACTCGTGTGTGAGTGTGTGTTTGTGTGTGTGTGTGTGTGTGTGTGCATGTGCGTGTGTGTGTGTGTGTTTGTGTGTGTGTATGCGTGAGTGTGCATGTGTGCGCGTGTGTGAGTGAGTGAGTGAGTGAGTGAGTGTGCGTGAATGTGTGCATGTGTGTGTGTGTGCATGTGCGTGTGTGTGTGTGCGTGTGTGTGCGCATTGCAGCGGCTCAGAGAGCGCCAGGCTGGCAGCGGGTGGTCAAGCTGGCATCCTCGCTGACCACCGGCATATGGCTCCTGTTCCCGGCCTGCTGGGCCGCTTGCTGCCCGCTGCTCCGACTGCGTCCGGCCACACACAGTACACAAAGTACACTCTCTCTTAAGAAGTATCCAGCCCATGTTTACTGCTCTGTATATGTTCTTAGCCAATCGACAAATATTTTCCAGGAGCTTGCTCGATCGTCTCGTTGAGAGGTCAGGGTAAGAATTTTGACAGCTCAATTTTCTGGCCCCCGGGTGAAACTGTTTTTTCTCTTCCCTCTGGAATATGTAGGGGCGGGACCTATGCCCACCCTCCCATTGCTCTCTGTAAAGCGCATTGTGTTGCCTCTGTGTATGAAATGCGCAATACAAATAAAGTTTGATTTGATTTGATTTGATTACCCTCCTCACACCGGCCCGGCGTTGGTGAAGTAAGCCAGAGGGGGCTTTAACACTGTGATGTTGGGGGGGGGGGCGGGGGGGGGGGGGGCGGTGAAGAGGTATGACTATGACCGACAGGTCAAAGACTCACCTGTGCTGTCGTCGTAGACCACAGTGACGGTCTTCCACTTGAAGAAGTGCACCAGGTCCAAGATGGCCCTGCTGAGGGAGGAGAAGTCGGGGTACAGGCTGACGTAGAAGGTATCCCTGTTATCCGACACCTGGTGCTTCCACTTGGTCTGGATGTGGGGCACCCCCAGGGCGTTGCAGATGGACTGGACCGCGTTAGCCGAGGAGCTGTGGGAGGGGCCGAAGATGGCCGCCACCCCCAGAGAGAGCTGGTCACAGGCTGGGGGTGGGGGGGGGAGGGGACACACGAACGCATTTGTGTTACAGTTAGTTGTCGTAGTTCACCAAGCTTGTTAACGCTCTGTAATTGTAAAGTCTCAATTTCTTGACTTCAAAATTCCATCTTGGAGTGGATGAGAAAGACACACTGTCGTGTGAAGAGCGGAAACAACTTTATCTAGCAAAAGAAGGCACAACAATACCAGCGATCTGTTTGTAATTACAAATCTCTGTGCTCTAATTGGATAATCTGATAGCCACAGAAAGAGGACATAATGGACTGTAATTGATAAGTGTCCTGAAACGTCACCCTGAGGGTGCACACAAAACCGATAGATTACCGCAGTTTATTAACACGTCTCCAGGGGGATAAACAGGCCTCTGAATTACTACTGCAGAGTATTTACCTGAGAATAATCAATTCTCTCTGTTTACGTTTTGTCTCTCAGCCCTTCTACCCCTGCGTGATTATAATGAATGTTCCCCGTTCAACCCACAGCACCCTGTTAGGGGGTTTTAGCATTCACCGTGCAAATGGCAACCGCACAAATAAAACCGTGAGACGTCACTGCTTCCTCTTTACCTTTTCTGGAAGCCTCGAAACTGTCATAGATGTTAATCCGTTGGATGTCGTAGGTGAGCGTTGTGTTTGGCAGTAGGGTTCTGTTCCTGTTGATTGTGTTTAAAGCAAATTTAAAGGCTAGTTCCTCAGCACCCGACAACGGACCGCTTTCGATGGACTCAAATATCCCTCCTGGAAACAGAACAGAGAGGAGAGAAGAGAGGAGAGAGAAGGGAGAGACGGTCGGTTAGAATCTGATCAATAATACATGTTGGATGAATCTCGTTGCACTTTGAGAGTTGCTCTGGACGTATTGTGGCACATACAAATCAAAAAATCGTTTTGTTTTGGGAAGATACATATAAATGAAGTATTGAAGTATGGAATTTCGCCAAACAAGACTGTTAAGTTCTACAGTCCGTTACACAATCTGAGATCCATAGGGGAGTGGTCTTTTAAACTGACGTTCATTTAAAACGGTCTTTCCTTCATATCTGGGCTGTGGAGGGGATGAAGCCAAATCGTGTTACTGTACTGTGATGCACTCTCCACCAAAAAACGAAAGAGAACTGTATTTAAAAGTGTCGGCTCCTCAGCAATTGCTCCCGAGTGAATATATCTGACAGCCAGCAGATGAATGGACGGTCGGAAGGCTCAGAGATGGGGAGGAACCCTTAGATCAATGTGTCCTGATTGGCCGGCGGATCAATCAATCAAGCCCTCGGGGACCGCTGAAGCGCAGCGGCGAGAGATTGAAGTGTTTTGTTTGGGTCAGCCCCCTGGCCGGCCCCTGTTAGCTCACTGTCAGTCAGAGGATGCCAGATGCTCTATGTTGTCTTAATGCACTGCTCCACTGTCCTGCACTGTCCTGTCTGTACGAGGCCAGACTCAGACTGTACACAACAGCGCTCATAACACAGGTGCATCCTGGGAAGAGTGGACTGGTACATGGGGTACATACGTGGGCGGATTATATTAAAAGTCTGCGAACACTTCACGGCGTGATACTATAGGAGTACGGCAGGCGAGCCTGTAACGTGTCATCCGTGGGCGTGTCCCATGTGTTGTCTCGCGATCAACAAGCCGTCGACGACGGGATGGCGTGGCTGCGAACGCGGCGCACAATGGCCGCCGCTCGTGGCAGCCGAGAGAGCAGCGTCTCCTGCTCATTATTCATCTTGGGGACGGCCCCTGTTTTGCATACCATAATGAGTTTGAAGGAATTAATAAGCATCCGTTAAGATGGACGTTCTATAATTGGAAGCCTGAGTGTTCCCTTTGTGAACCTCTATACTGTATGAGAGTGTGAACCTACTGTATGAGAGTATGAGGGGAAGGAGTCAGAATCAAAGATAAAAAATGTGAAATTCTGTTTTAGCTTCTTTGTGTGTTTAAGTATTTGCTCAATGTGAGAATCGGAGTGTTTGGAGTTCTTCATGTGGTGTATGCGCGCAAGTAGGCATGTGTGCGTTCCTGTGTGTGTGTGTATGTGTGCGTTCCTGTGTGTGTGTGTGTGTGTGTGTGGACATTTTTAAGTGAGACATAATACCTATTCAGTCTAACCTACAATCACTAGCCAGGACCCAGAGACACAGAAAGGCAGCCTCCAGTCTGCTAGTGAATCCTTCGTATACATGTGTGTATATACATTATAGATGTATATACAGATGCTTGTTGCCCAGCGACTGGCATGGTCTAGTGAAAATCTGTGTTGCTTATGTGGATCTGCGTGTTACTAACCCTGTTCTCCCTCCTCTCTCCCTAGTGCCTCTCCCTCTCTCCTACCTTCTAACCAGGTCCAGTGGATCCCCCTCTGTCACCTGCAGACCCCCCTTGAATCCGGTAGAGACCCTCGTGTTCGCTGTAGACGTTCAGTGCAGCCATTAGCCCTGTCTTCCTCTCTCCTCCCTGGTGTCTCTCCCTCTTGTGCTCTAAACACGTCCTGTGGACGCCCCCTTGTCTCCTGCAGGCCACCCTGTGTCCCGCGGAGGTCCCCCTGTCTCCTGCAGGCCACCCTGTGTCCCGTGGAGGTCCCCCTGTCTCCTGCAGACCACCCTGTGTCCCGTGGAGTTCCCCCTGTCTCCTGCAGGCCACCCTGTGTCCCGTGGAGGTCCCCCTGTCTCCTGCAGACCACCCTGTGTCCCGTGGAGGTCCCCCTGTCTCCTGCAGGCCACCCTGTGTCCCGTGGAGGTCCCCCTGTCTCCTGCAGACCACCCTGTGTCCGGTGGACGACCCCCTGTCTCCTGTGGGGACCCTCCTGGGGGGTCTTCCTCTCTCCTCTGTAGTGTCTCCCCCTCTTGTACTACACCCAGGTCCCGGAATGTCCCCCACCCCTCTAATGTCTCCCCGTGGCTCCTGGAGAGGCCCCCTGCCATCCTCGTGTCCAGCTCCATCCCACTATGTGTCACCAGCTGTCCCTATCAAGTCACCCCCCTTATTCACTCTTGGCTCTCTGCTTTTTGTCTCCCCACTTCTGCTTAGTGGCTTTACCTAGTTGACTCATTCTTTATGAGCCTGTTCTGCTAAGTGCTTATTGTGCTTTGCTATATGATCCACTTAAATATCATATTATAGACTACAGGGATAGCTAACACATATTGGCCTACTAAGCAGGCAACATCTCTGTAACTATGTATCTACTCTACTGGTAGTCATGTCTCTCCTATGAAGTATTTAGCCCGTCTATTGCTTAGTAAATATACAAATCTTAGCCAACAGAGGAGCTTGCTCGATCGTCTTGTTGAGAGAGGTCAGGGAAGAATTTTTATAGCTCACTTTTTCGGCCCCTGGGTGAACTGTTTTTTTGGTGACCTATGCCCACCCCCCCATTGCTCTCTGTAAAGTGCATTGTGTGGCCTCTGTGTATGAAGTGCGTTATACAAATAAAGTTTGATTTAATTTAATTTGATTTGATTTGTGTGTGTGTGTGTGTGTCCGTGCGTGCGTGCTCGTGCGTGTGTGTGTGTGCGTACGTGTGTGTGTGTGTAAGTGATGCGGTGGTCGGTTGTATTGAACCAACGGCTTTCCACTCTGGTGTTTCTCTCAAGCCAGGTCCCAGAGCTGTGATCAATCAGGAGAGAATTACATCAACACCTCCTCACTCTGGAGACGGGACATAAACAGACACAGCGCTCACCAGCTACTGGACACCACAATGCCGGACCAATAAGAGTGATTTAAACTGACCTATCAAGCTCAACCGTGCCAAATACAGTACAGTAGATCGGGTCAGTGTGTACAATGACTAGGTCACAAAACCTGTATGTTCCCACATAGTTGACAAACAATACTCGGGTAATTCGGGATGATGATGAAGGTGGTGATGATGGTGACGTTCACTGCCGTTGTTTTCGCGCTTGGAAATACATGGAAGTGAATGCAGCTGACGGCTAACTATGGCTCATTCGCTTCCATGTATTTCCAAACGCGAAAACAATGGCAGTGAAAAACAATCGGAGTCTGGTAATGATGAGTTTGTAACCCCGATAGTGTATTCAGCCTGTTATTCAGCTATTTTGGTTCATGAAGTGGTGTTTTTATAGTGAACTTTAAACATTGGAGTCAACGGGCACTTCCACATTCATCCCACCAATTACGCCAGACTTGACCAATATGGCAGCTGTGTGAATAAAGTGAATAGGAGGTGACAGCCAGCTCATACTCAGGCCTCCATACATCAGCCCCCCCCCCAATCAATGATGCCCCCTAAGCAGCGATGCATTATTGACACCGACACCAGACACACACAGTCAACGCCAGCATCACAAACACTCGTGATACTCTTGACAAGAGGAGAGCGCACTGCTCCCAACACGACCCCCTGAATATCAGACTCGCCAGCTTCTCATACAACTCAACACATCGAGTCAGCGGGTGAAAAACTCTCCCTCGTAACGGAATTCGTTGGATTCGTTGGCGGCCGTCGCTGATTCATTTCTAATCACAAAGAAGAGTACGGCAGGTCACTCATATCCTTGGGCCAACGGATGCTACTTTGGGATGTACATAATTATCAGCCTCCACCAAAGCTGTCTCCTGCAGCCAAACGCTATTATGACTGAGGCGTAGGTACACAGGGGGGAGATAGTGCTTATTATGCACATTTGGGATGAGAGGAATGTTAAACACTAAAGGTTTCAAGGAGAATCTAGAATAGGCACTAAGACTCTACGGACACACAAGCTTTCTCCCCAACTGTTTTTATTGGAATAATAAAATGTGTCTGGCTGGTTATAAAAGTAATGCATCCCAATCATAAGTTTATTTTAAGCCGAATTTTATCCCCCCCCCTCCATGAACTCATGAAAATGAAACTGCTCCCCCATTAAAATAAAAACCACTCTATTTTCCTGTACTTTTACACACCCAGATTTTTCGAGTGCTGCCCGTTGAAATCGATAGACACTCTCTCGCCGGTATCTTGGCAAGCGGGCGTGCGCTCGACCGTGTAGAGAGCCAGAGAGGCCATCTTTGATGATTGTCCTCGCTAATCCAATCATTTGGTAACCTTAATGTTGTTTATGGGGGGGCTAAAATAGCTTTGTTTACCTGTTGCCTCCTTTGCGTGCTGAAGCTCAGATGGACTCGATGGCCCATCAGAGAAGCCCGCAGAACAGAACCGGAGATCAAAGTCATTGTCGCATGAAGAGCGGAATGCAGATACGCCGGGCTTTCTGACGCCCGCTGATTCTTATCACGGGTTCGGCGTAGGACTTTCCCAGAGCTCAGCTAAATGTGCCTGCGACCGATAACAAAAAGCCCCTTGGATGAAATGGCGCGGGCGCTATGATCAGTCTGATCAGCACTGGGTGTAGTGACCTGGAAACAAAACATCCTATGGAGGACGTTGAAACGTCAATGGTTCTGTGGATTTCTCCTTTGAACCTTCGAGTGAGTTCATGTGCAGTGTGTCAGGCTTATCCTTCCCAATGGTGTGAATAAAGGCCTGGTCTAATCACCCCTCACACAGCCATGACCGAGGCCAGCCCTGGACCTGGGGACTGTGGAACTCTGCTCTGCTCTGCTCTCTTCTCTTCTCTTCTCTTCTCTTCTCTGCTCTGCTCTGCTCTGCTCTGCTCTGCTCTGCTCTGCTCTGCTCTGCTCTGCTCTGCTCTGCTCTGCTCTGCTCTGCTCTGCTCTGCTCTGCTCTGCTCTGCTCTGCTCTGCTCTGCTCTGTTCTGTTCTGTTCTGTTCTGTTCTGTTCTGTTCTGTTCTGCTCTGCTCTGCTCTGCTCTGCTCTGCTCTGCTCTGCTCTGCTCTGCTCTGCTCTGTTCTGTTCTGTTCAGTTCTGCTCTGTTCTGCTCTGTTCTAACAATAATAATAATAATAATAACAATAATAAATCAGATTCATTAAGCACATTTCTCAAACCTAAAGCGCTGTACAAAAAAAAGGAAAGACCATAAAATATGTTTAAAAAACAGTAAAAAGGTCAGTAAAAAAGTAAAGATGAAAAAAGAAATATTATTCAACACAAGTCTTTAAATGCCAGTCTGAAAAGGTGTGTTTTAAGGAGAGCTTTGAAGGTCTTGAGAGACTCTGCCTCTTTGATGGAGTCTGGGAGTGAGTTCCACAGCCGTGGAGCAGCACAGCTGAAGGCCCTGGCTCCCGTGGTTTTGAGCCTGCAGCGTGGCTGCTGGAGAAGGATGGAGCTGGACGACAGTGTGACGAGGTCAGAGAGGTCAGATGGGTCAGTGGCGTGGATGGCTTGGTAGGTGTGGGTTAAAACTTCGAATCGATGCGTGAGCGAACAGGAAGTCAGTGGAGGCTAAGTAACACCGCTGGCTGGGAAAGCAGAGGGCGGATCTTTGCCAAGTTTCTAAGAAGAAAACAAGAAACCTGGGTGATTTTCTTTATGTGGGCATCTGCTCTGTTCTGTTCTGTTCTGCTCTGTTCTACACTACTCTGCTCTGCTCTGTTCTGTTCTGTTCTGTTCTGTTCTGTTCTGTTCTATGTTCTGCTCTGCTCTGCTCTGCTCTGCTCTGCTCTGCTCTGTTCTGTTCTGTTCTGTTCTGCTGTTTTGCTCTGTTCTGCTCTGTTTTGCTCTGCTCTCAGACAGGTGATGACAAGTGAGAGCGCACACCAGACATCATCCATCTCAATTTCCTCTCATGAGAAAAAAAAACACAGAGGGAAATGAATAGTGAACCAGGCCTCGGGTTGCCGTTCCTGCAGAAGACTGGAAATTAGAAAAAATAAGGTGCCTCAAGCCCCCCCCCCTGCCCCGCCCTCCCCCCAACTCCCGCCCACAGTTGACAGTTTGATGGCGATCAGTGTCAGAACATCAGTGCAGCAGAACGGGGCAGCGTAGCGTGACGCGCTGCTGGAGAACGTTCCATCTCTATCACAGCTGGCGCCGCGCCGCCACCGAGGGAGGACAAGGACAGGGGGACGGAGGGAGAGAAGGAGAGGAAGAGAGGGAGGTAGGGAGAGGAGGGGAGGATGTACGGCGGCGAGGAGGAAGGGAAGGAGGGAGGATGGAGGGGGAGGGAGGGGGACATGGAGAGGAGGGAGGATATGACATGGGAGCCGGGGTGGGGGGGGATATGACATGGGAGGGGGGGGGGAGGGGGGACATGACATGGGAGGGGGGGGGGAGGGGGGACATGACATGGGAGGGGGGGGACATGACATGGGAGGGGGGGGGGGGGGAGGATGGAATGTAGCGACAGAACTAAACAACTGCATCCCTGGCATCATACTACACTAATTTCCGACACCACGCTACACTAAGCTTGTAATTTCTGGAACGTTCTGGGCGGCTAGATGGCCAGACTGTATCAGATGTATTTCTTTATTTCTTTATTTATCGAGGAGGTCTGGCTTCCAGGCGATATTTAATTCCCCCTCGTTCCCCTCTTCTCTTTCTGAACTCTCTGATCACCTGCAGCAGACGTCAGATTAACAGAAGCAACCGATATAAAAACGTGAGATATGTGAGGTTCTGTCTTACTTTTCTTGTGTGATATCATCTTAAAGCGCTCCGCTGGACACTTTCACAAAATGTCAATGTCCCGGCCGTTGTCACGGCACACTCCCAGCGCCAACAAAATGTCAGCCCCCCCCCCCCCCCCCATCAGCACCGCAGCCATTGTGAGCGGCCTGGAGATGCGTAAATGTCAACCGTTCCCCTGGCACGCCTCCACACTCCGGAGGAGCCTGGGGAGAGACCTTCCAGAGAGACTCCGGAGAGGAGCTCACCGGACGATCCAATCTGCTGGTCTCTCCAGCGGGAGAGAAGGGTCACGCTCGCTGGGCTTGACCCACCCGTCCACACACACACACACACACACACACACGTCCCAATACACACACACACACATACACACACACGCACACACACACACACACACACACGTCCCAATACACACATGTCCCAACAAACCCATGGCTATATCTATACATATATATATATATACATAAAAAATATATAATACATAAATAAATAAATTAATGTACAAACATATATATATATATATATATATATGCATTGCATATGAATAAATATATATTCATGTACATATATATATATGCCCCTGGAGGAGGACAGCTTGGATGGGAGAAATGCAGGGAACAATTTCCACCGGCAGCGCCCGAAAAACTGCCTGTGTATGTGGCGTGTGTCACGTGTGGCTGAATAAAGACACCCCCCCCCCCAGGTCCGGTAATTTATTTTTTTAATTATGAGAGTACAGTATGTACAGTAGCTAGCAGGCGAATCACAGAGACTGAACAACATGTATTAGGAATCATGAGGGGGGAAAAGGGGCAGGAAATCAAACTGCTATAAAATCTATTTGGAGGAAGTAAAGGAGGAGAGTCAAGTTGAATCTGAATCAGAGACTGACTCTGTTGCTCAGTTGAGATGCTATCGTGAGTCATATCATTCACACATCTGAGCACATGCACAGCTCACAGACTCAGACTCAGACTAATACAGAATAATAGGGGTCTACCAGCCAAGGCTTCTCCCACGGTGGATAGCTGAGCTTGCTACACAATGCTACACAAACAAACACATTCAAACACATTCACAACTACTGTAAATGACCCGTTGCTCTCTCTCTCTCTCTCTCTCTCTCTATTTCTATTTCTTTTATTCTCTCTCTCATTCTTTCTCTCTCTCACTCTCCCTCTCTCTCGCTCTCTCCCATTCTTTCTCTCTCTCACTGTCCCTCTCTCTCTCTCTCTCTCATTCTTTCTCTCTCTCTCTCACTCTCTCTCTCTCTATTTCTTTCTTTCTTTCTCTCTTTCACTCTATTTCTTTCTTTCTCTCTCTCTCTCTCTCTCTCTCTCTCTCCATCTCTCCATGTCTCATCAGTCTGAGACCATGGCTGCACTGTTAATAGCACAGACAGAGCAAATCACATTATTTCCCTCCCTCCATCCCGACCTCTCTGGATCTATTTGCTCAACAATGAATCTATTTGCTCAACAGTTTCTCCATCTTAACTCCTCCACACTGGGCCGGGTCCCTGAGCAGTGTGTGCGTACGCTCCCCTTCACTTTTAATGAGTAGCTTTCTTTCTGAACTCTGCTCTGGTGTATTGATTTCCCACGCCGGGGTGCGTGTGCGCTATATGATCTGCGGCGTGGAAAGCGGAGGGTGGGATGGGGGGAGGGGTTTCCCCCCTGACGTGGCGTGCTGTCTCCTGACCCCGGCGGGGCGGGGTAATCCTGGTCCGTTTAGGAGATCAGGCCCGGACGTGATGAGATACCGAGGCCTCTCTCCTTGATGCCTCCTATGGTGTTCGTACGTGCACGCACACACACACACGCTCACGCACACACACATACACCACACACACACACATACACCACACACACACACACATACACACACACACACACACACACACCACACAAACACACACACACACATTTCTCTGTCTCTGTCGCTTTCTCTCTCTCTCTCTCTCTCTCTCTTCTTCCGGGATTCTGATTAATTAAAGCCAACAGTAGCGCTCCCTGTCTTGTGATCCCAGTGGCGCTGCTGTCTATGAAGACTCAGGGCTTTAATGGGATCGATGGCAGATCTATAATGCCAGGTATAAGGTTTCCTCAGGTCAGATGGTGTCTCGATCCAACATGGCCCTGTCCCCTCAGTCCTCTCCCCAACACTCTCTGTACCCAGAGCACGGTTCACACACATCACACGCTGCTCCCCAATCCAGACAGCAAGAACAAGAGCAATGTTCTAGGCTGGCCCAGCGACCACTTCATCCGAAGAGGAGAGAGGAGTGATAACTAATAGCTTTGACTCCCAGTGCTGGGAAGGTACTGTGAAATGCATAATCCTTCAAGACATATTACTGAATGGGCCTACCAGGCCCAGGGGCCCAAGAGCTCAGGGGGCCCTTTGCATTTGTTGTTGCATAGTCAAAAAGGGCTTAGTCTTTCATGTCAATAACAGAGCCCCAAAATCCTGCTGAAAAACTGAAGCAATAGCCTAAATATTAACTTTTAAGATGTCACAAGAAAGAAACCATCATGATACTTTTTTAAATGAGTGTTTATCTACAGTACTTTAGAGAGGCCCTTCAACTCTTTTGGGGAGAAATACAAAAAGCAAGTCATCCCCACAGAGTTGAGGTCCCTCAAGCCAAAACAGAGCTGGGTAAAACTACTGCTTTTATTGTGATTTTTCTCAAATTATCCTCAAAATGGATGCTGTTACTTTGGCATTAAATGGGTGAGGGGGCCATTTACGTGTCTGTGCCCAGGGGCCCATCGTTTCATACTCCATCTATGATAATACCTCCACTTGTATTGACACTCCAACGGCTGGGTGAGCCACCTCTCTTCCTCTAGGCCAGGGGAACGAGGAGAGGATGGACTCTACCGCCACCTGCCTCCTATATACCAGAGGGAATGGGCTAACCTGCTCCCTGCTAATCTTGCGATGCCAGACTTTGGAGATCTCCGCCTTCGAAAGTCCGGAGACATCTCCATTGAGAATTGTTGCTAGAACAGCGCCGAAAACCGACGCAACCAACCAATTGGCAACTGCCTACATCGCAAATAGGGCGAATGACTCGCCTTACCAGAAATAAAACAAACAAACAACAAACAAATTGGAGTGGAGAATCAAAACAAAACATTCACCACCCCATTACATTAGAAAGGACCGCCCTAAAGATGCAGGATTGGTTCTGAAATGCAGGTTTTTTTCTGTCTCAAATTGTTTCCGCCCTCTTCAGTCTCTAGCGGAGCACAGCGTTCGTAGACGGACTCGTGAGCCTCACTTCCTGCCAGCGCTGAGGAGGAAGTCTCCTGCTTCACCAGCCAGGGGGGGGATTCTTAGCGCATTTGTCATCGTGTTCAGAATTTTTCCGGTAAATTGCACCCGGAACTTTATCCGTTAAATTAAATATTTTTGAAGGGTGGACGAAAATTGAATTATTTTTTAAGAGGCATGGCTTTGGTAAGAAATCCAGCGTTTTCCATGTATTTGGAATTGTAGAACAGGTAGAGAGCCGAACAACATGTATTAGGAATAACGAGAAAACAAAAAAAGGGCCGCAAATCAAACTGACAGAAATCCTATTTTCTGGAGGGAAGAAAGGAGAAGCATCAACTGTGCTCTGAATTATAATGTCAGGCAGAGACAGTCCCGATGTAGACCTCAGCCGCGCTCGGTGATAAGGTGGAGAAATAGGAAACTTGACAATCGAAATAAATCTCCAGACAGCTTGCATTTATTAGTCTCCAGCTGTTTGTTGGTGAACTATGTGCGTTTGTGTGCCTGTGTGTGTAGTCATTTGATACCTTCAGTAATGAAAACATCATCATGTACCCTCGTCATTCTGGACGGAGCTATCTGTGCTTTTTAGATGCAGTGTCGCCACTGGCTGGCTGGACCGCTGGTGAGAGCCAATCGTCCGTGTCGGTGCTTTGTGACTAATGAACTCCGGCTCAGCCGCAAGGTCGGGGCCAGGTGGGCTCCATGGCAACAGCGGAACCTTTATCAAAGGGCGGGCAGGGCGAGGCTGCCGCCCGGGATCCAGAAGGTTCTTTGGGAACCTTTGAAACGGAACAAAGGGTGATGGATGCCAAGGAACGAGCAGGCTGTCTCTGGAATGAGCTTGTTCCATGTGACGCTCCGGCCGCCTTGGTAGACAGGAGTGACAGACTCTCGCTCGCACGCACGAGCACACACTGGCGAGCACACACACACCAGGACACACGCACACGCACGCACACGCACAAACACTCTCAGGCTGCTACAGACAGCTGTCTCATGAAGATTCATCACAGATCTTCCATCTGCTGTAGGGTTATAGCTGAGTTATAGTTTGGGCCTTTTGAAAGTACGTGACCGTTCTCTTTCCACCTGTGTCGTCTCTCAGAGGTCTATTAACGTGGACGAGCTTCCGGGGGGGTATTCCAGAAAGTGAGTTTGCCAAACCTTCAATTCAATTCAATTCAATTCAATTCAATTCAATTCAATTCAATTCAATTCAATTCAATTCAATTCAATTCAATTCAATTCAATTCAATTCAATTCAATCCAATCCAATCCAATCTCAGGGTAAACAAACTCAGAGTTTTCACTAAACCTGCTTTCCGTTATCCCTGTCCTCAGTCATCCTTGTCCTCAGTCATCCCTCCTCCCCGCCTCCACCCCTCCCCCCCTCCCCCCCGGACCACGACAGAGCAGATGCGTGCGCAGGTATGAGCCATTGAGTGAAGAGTGAAGGCCGGCTAATAGATTCAACCACCTTTCAAACTGAATCACGGAAGGACCCGGAGAAGCTCTCCCTCAGGGCAGAGGCGCCCGCTATGACAAGCAAACCAAATCTCAGCCTTCCCCCCCCCCCCCCCAGATGAACAAGGAGTCACCTCCGGTCATAAGGTACCCCGGGTGGGTGTATACCTTCTCCTCAGTGCCTGACACCCCCCCTCCTCCTCCTCCCTTCTCTCTGGCCTGTTTTTTCACTCTAACCCTTTTATCTTCCCCTGTGAAGATAGATGCGGAAAGGAGTTTGAGTGCATGGAGATTGAGGTAGTGTGAGTGTGCTTGTATGTGTCTGTGTGTGTGTGTGTGTGTGTGTGTGTGTGTGTGTGTGTGTGTGTGTGTGTGTGTGTGTGTGTGTGTGTGTGTGTGTGATTTTGTGGCAGAGAGGAGAGAGGGAGAAAGAAAGACAAGACATAGGGAGAAATGGAGAGAGAGAGAGTGGCAGTAAGAGTTCCGTTTGTGCAATATTTGTAGTGATGTGACTCTTGAAGGGGAAAATCCCAGGAGATGAGTTCCTTTGCCTCCCCTCTCCCCTCCTCTCTCCTCTCCCCTGTCCTCTCTCCTCCTCCCTCTCCCTTGGCACCACTGTAACCTCTCAGCCTCCAGGGACACACTGCAGTCCCAACAGCCCAACTAGCACTAAGACCCAGAGGAATGGTAAATAGACTGCAAGGTGCTAGCCTGCTCATTGGGAGCAATTTGGGGTTCTCAGCCTTCCCCCAGATGAAAATGTCTTGTCCCTTCAACATGTGTAGAGGAGGAGGTGGGATTCGAACCGTCGACCCTACGATCATTGGACGACCCGCTCTACCACTGAGCCACAGCCGCCCCAGGAACCAAGGGACAGAGAAACACTTCTCCCTAGGGACGAACAGTACAGTACCTGTCATGAAGACAGACAGACAGACAGACAGACAGACAGACAGACAGACAGACAGACAGATAGATAGATAGATAGATAGATAGATAGATAGATAGATAGATAGATAGATAGATAGATAGATAGATAGATAGATAGATAGATAGATAGATAGATAGATAGATAGATAGATAGATAGATAGATATTTTATTGATCCCCAGGGCAATATTGATGAGTGGTCACTTTTATAAGACAATCCCTCAATATTTTGAAGTATCCAAAATGCACAACATACACAAAAACATCTAAAAAAAATAACATAGTCCAAAACATCTGATTCAGTAAGCTATCCATAAAGTATTATTTCTGTAAATGTGATAAATGTGTGAGTCTCTCTCCTGTTTTAACAATGAGTCGCACATCTAACAGGACGGCCAGTTCAGTTTCATTAGCAGCAGACAAAACCGAATCGCTAAAAAGCTTTCCAAATAAGTGGTGAAAAGAAAAGAAATGCTTTATAAATATTCATAGAGGCTTTTAAAAGTGGCCAATCATTCTCTGTTTTCTGCATAATGCTGCATATTTATTCAAATGTTACTATGCGTCCGGAGAAAATTGGTCTGGGAGACAGTCAAGTGGCAGTCCAGCACAATTGGGGATATGTAGGGCCGCAGAGCGTTGTGTGTGTGTGTGTGTGTGTGTGTGTGTGTGTGTGTGTGTGTGTGTGTGTGTGTGTGTTTGTGTGCCCTGTTAGATGTGCGACTCAGGACGTGTGTGTGTGTGCACATGTGTGTGTGCACATGTGTGTCTGCACATGTGTGCGTGCGTAAATGCTGCATTACTGTGTCGGGGCTGCTATGCTAATGGTGATTGGGGTTTTGGGGGGCATTTAACAACAAAGCCAACACGTGCACACACAAACACACACACACACACACACACACACAAGCACAGTGTTGAAAGTGCAGGTGTTTGTGAAGCACCATCTGAAATTAAATAAAATGATGAACTTAATGAAATGATGAACTTAATGAAATTAAGCCCACGCAGTTTAATGTAACGGCGAAGCCCACGCAATAACAGAAACCCCAGCTCGCTCTCAAATGCGCCACTAACAACACCTGTTTGGGTCCCTAGCTGCTCCCTCACATCAGCTTGAGTGGAGCAACATGCACACTCCCACACACACTGGTTGGTTTAATTGGTTTAACTGCCATGCAGTATTTCAATGTACTAGAAACTTGCTTTCGGTCGTGGTGCATGACACGGAGACAACATTGGACAGGGTGCAGGGATGAGACAGGACAGTGCAAAGACAGGACAGTGTAAAGAGCGAGTACAAAATGCTAGTGCAACAAACGGATAAGCTAAGAAAAAGAACAGTATACAAAAAGCAGTGCAGTCAATGTACATACAGTGAGTGAGCAGAATGAAATGTGTATGTGACAATCAACGATCGGAAACATACAAACGTGCACTCTCTCCCAACTACAGTGACACACACACGTGCACACACACACACACACACACACACACACTCGCACACACACACATTTGGAGTGAATTGGATTGGATAAGCTTTATTGTCCCCAAGGGGCAATGTGATTTGCAACAATAGTCAACACAGCCAATACACATGATAAAATAGATAAATAAAAGACATAAATGCATATCACATACAGTAGATGTCATCATAGTAAAGTTGCAATAAGCTATAAGCTATACCTTGTTCTCTGTAAAGCGCATTGTGTTGCCTCTGGGTATGAAATGCACTTTATAAATAAAGCTTTGATTGATTGATTGATTGATATAAAAGTAGAGCTATGACAGACCTACGAAAGAGTCCATCAGTCCTTAAATGTGATCAAATGTGTGAAAAACAGCATCTAGGACTGTGACCTGTTTAAAAACCCAACAGTCCAGGGATCAACTGATCTCAGGTGCGTTTGATTTGTCCCTCCTAGGAAGACTGCACCTCCTCCCTCACGGCACAAAGAGGGTGTTCGGGGTCTGAACGAGTGACCTTTGGCCTCTGAGTAACTCTAACATGAGCAAGATCATCATTCAAGTTAGTGCTAATAGTCTTTTGACAACATTTAAAGGAGTAATTAAGGGAAAATGCCTGTTTAGCCCTGTTTTAAGGTTACTTACGATCATATACAATGGTTCAGATCAAAATGTTGACAAAACTAGCACTTTTGAGAAAGTCTGGTAATTGCTCTACCACTGTTTAGGTCATACAATGGATGTGGGTGGGCACCTTATAAAATCATTCAAAAACATGTTAAGGTCTCGATTTCAAAGACAAGAAGCTCGCCGAGGGGGGTAATTGGTGTCCATTGGTGTTCTGACATCAAATTCGTCGCAAAGTATGAATCCTGTAGGGTTTTATTGATAATTTTATGAAATCCATTGACTTGTATTGAAGCGACCGTTGTAGATGTGTAGATCAATCCGCAGAGGGGATTCAGGAAGCGGAACTACTTACGGTAGCTATTGTTATTGTTTATGTAGCTAGGCTAGCTAGTTTGCGGACGTTTACACACGTATGTGCTGCGACTAAATAGTTATATGCTAAATATAGGGGAGAATTGTTATAATTGTGTTATATGTCGTAATTATTAATTAATTATAATTGTGTTATATATGTCATACCGCCCTATGACACACCCACACATACGCACACTTCAGATGGTCTTTGTAGAGAGTTAATAGGAGACATTTATTTTAATGAGGGCACAGGAGGCCTTAGGGCGGAGTAGGGCCCCTTGTCACTTGGGGAGATGGAGAGATGAGAAGAGAGAAGAGAGGAGAGAGACAGCTCTGCTCAACAATGGAGGGATGGATGAGGCCCCGCAGGGCCACGGGGGAGCGGGGAGCTCTCACACAAAAGAGACGGTCAGGCCTCGTACTTCCTCTCCTCTCTAATCCACTGTCAGCGTCTCTGTCTCCCCGGTACGTCTCTCCCCGTCTCCACCTGACCACAGCTAACCAGTGGTCGGCGCGAGGTCTTCGGTCAACGCGCGTGTCAGTCCCTCTGTCAGTCACGGCTCCACCGGATCGATCGTTTCAACCGTCAGTCACAACTCTGATCAATCTTCGGGCCCAGCGAGCCGATCAATGTTTTGGTCTTGAGACTTGGTCTCACTGGGGCCACATTCACCAATATCTTCTCAAGTTTATTTACTTCCTTACTGTTTTTATTTACTTACATTTGTTCCTGAGAAAGGTCCTAAGAAAAGTCTTTAAGTCGACTGAGATTCTTTAAGTCGAGCAGTCGTCTTTTTTTTTCTCTCCACTGTCGAGATGCGCTGGTGGGCTAAGAGCACTCACCTGCCTTGTGATTTATATAAGACAGGCCAATCATTCGTTTTAGACCTAGAGAGACTTAAGACTGGTATAGCGGAGGGAAGAACGCAGGGAACCTCTCTCTCCTCCGCTATGCGTCTAGTCTACTATGCGACAGAAATCAGAATATCACAACACAAAACTGCTTTCCTAGATCTTCTTATATTAACTAAGATATCCGCTGGAAAAAATAACCAGTGGACCAGTGCTTTGGAAAAATAAGGAAAATAATTATTTCAAAAAATATTATAAATGATTAAAAAAGATATATTGCAATTTAAATCCTATACTATTATGCAACTGTAGAATTTAAGAAAATGCAATAACCAAACATGTCAACACTCTGTGCTCTTGAATATGCGTAGATTATGTTCTTATCCAAATCCCAAATAATAAAACATTGGTGAATGTCAGAATCTTCCTGAAAACTGTGTGTTTCTAAGAAAATTCTTGAGAATAATTGGTGAATGAGACTCACTGTGAATAATTTTAACAGTGTCATTGTAGAATTTATTTAGTTAAAAGTGTCATTGTAGAATCTATTTAGTTAAAGGTGTTATGGTTGAATCTATTTAGTTAAAAGTGTCATTGTAGAATCTATTTAGTTAAAGCTGTCACAGGGTTTGGATACTTGATTCTGATTGGCTAGCAGCCATTGTAAAATACTCTGTACTCTGCACGGCTGAGACCACATAGCAATTAGTATTAATGCGCCTTCAATTTTATTGATGAGATCAAGCGGTAGGCTACTATGCTTTGCGTAGCAACCACTCGCAGCAACCTCACCTTTTCCGTATCTTATTACAAAAACGCACTCATCAGTCCGATTCCAACACTTCCACACCCCTACCAGCAAAAAAGGAGTGCTCTGGAGAACTGTTTTAATAACTGCACCATAACTGGAAATGTTCAAATAAACGTGAACCACCCAAATTATGCCTATATAGGCTTATGTGAACAAGGCCATCCCAAATAAGAGTCATTATTATATATACACTTCATATATATTATAAGAGAATCTATTTAGTTAAAAGTGTCATTGTAGAATCGATTTAGTTAAAGGTGTCATTGTAGAATCTATTTAGTTTCTCCCCAGTTAGCAAACCTGGGAGAAAACTAGACCTATTTCCCTCCAGCGTTATCTGACCTCATCACAGGGAGCAGACAGAAAGAGAACGAGCAGCTTTTAAGTGACAAAGAGCTCCCGGGAGAAATGTCTATGTTTTTCATGGGACAGATGTAGGACACAGTGAAGATTATAAATAGTCAAGCTAAAAATAATTGACAAAGAGTTTATGACAAGGCGCGCGCGCGTCTGCCGCTCTGCATTCTTCATTGACTGGAAGAAGTGATTTTGCTAGAAAAAGCCTCTTAGTTTATACACATACTGTACATACAAAGATCCACACAGACACACACACACTCTCTCTCTCTCTCTCTCTCTCTCTCTCTCTCTCTTTAAACGCGGAGACCTCTGCCATCTGATGTCTCATGACTCCCCCCATATTCAAATAAACCATGTCCCACAATGCATTTTTAATAAGGAGTAGATTAGAAAACTGGATTTAGAATCAGTGCTGGGGATTAATATTTCAACAAGGAACCAATTTCCCTCCAAATTGAAAAGACTGAGAATAGAGTCACTCCATGTCTCTGCAGTTTGAGGGAGGGAGGTCGACAGAGAGAGGGAGGAGGAAGGAGGAATGGAAGGAATACATGGGAGGGAGGGAGGGAGGGAGGGATGATGGGAGAAGGGAAGAGGGAGAATATAATTGTCCTCTATTTTTCATGAGCAGGAGAACATGTTCACTCTGAGTGGATTTAAGCGCTGGGCTCTGAGGGCAGCTGGCACCTCAGTTTCTAAACCGCTCCTCTCTCGGCCTCTCAGACAGTTTCTAAACTACAACTCCTAAGTCACTCAGACACCTCAGACAGTTTCTTAACTACAACTCCCAAGTCACTCAGACACCTCAGACAGTTTCTAAACTACAACTCCTAAGTCACTCAGATACCTCAGACAATTTCTAAACTACAACTCCCAAGTCACTCAGATACCTCAGACAGTTTCTAAACTACAACTCCCATGTCACTCAGATACCTCAGACAGTTTCTAAACTACAACTCCCAAGTCACTCAGATACCTCAGACAGTCGTATTCAGGAAACACAGGTGAGTGTGACTGAGGAAAGAACACAAGGCTGTGGACCTCTGAGCCTGTTCTGGCATATGGGATACAGTATGTGAAACATAACCACAGGTTAACAAGCTGCTCTCTCTCTCTCTCTCTCTCTCTCTCTCTCTCGTCAGTCACTCCCTACTCATCACCAAAACTGAAAGTAGCAGGTCGTTCCAGCAGCATACATCTCTGTTGATAGTACTCTTGCTCATTCATTCATTCATTCATTCATGTTCCGACCCCAGGAGGTCTGCAGCGTAGAGACTGGAACAGCAGCTCAGGCTGCTTGGACGGAAATCCAATCAGGTCCATTAAATTTTTAAACAAATCGTGTCAAAGGCTTTGTGTGAATGTACCAGATTTACATTTGATCAATATTTCAAGCAGTTAACTGTCAAGTGCATTTAACATGGTGGACGTGGACACACACACACACACACACACACACACAAGATCCCTCTAAAAATGTTTCTGAAGTAGGCTCAAGGGGGTGCAGGGAGGCAGTGCCATCAAGAACATGAGAACGTTGTAATAATTCAGGGTGTAATTACAGGCTTTTTATTGCCTATACATTTCTGTCTTGTTCGCCAGCTAGGGAAACTCCTTTCAGGATGCAGAACATTTAACAAGCCAAACCTGTGGATTACATCAACACCACTGCGGAGGAATAAAGAATGTGTGTGTGCGTGTGTGTGTGTGCGTGTGTATGTGTGTGTGTGTGTGTGTGGGTATGTGTGTGTGTGTGTGCAGGCTGGGCTAGGCTAGGCTAGGCTGGGCTGGGCTGGGCTGGGCTGGGCTGGGCTGAGCTGGGCTGGGCTGGGCTATGCTAGGCTGGGCTAGGCTAGGCTAGTCTGGGCTGGGCTCCCTCTCTTGGGCAGGCCTTTCTCCTCAGCTTTGCGCTCGCTGGCTGCAGGTTAATGAGGTCTGAGGTGAATGACTGGAACACGCTCGACCATTAGCTCGGCTATGCCCCTGCGAGCGATGGGCGGGGCTACAGGGGTTCACACACACACACACACGGGGGGGGGGGGGACCGTCCACTCTAATAACCATTCATCATCCTAATTAGCCAGGCCCCTCTCGCCTGTCAGCTTTGCGATGCCGCCTTTAATTGATCGCTTTGCGAGACGTCGTCGGGGCGACGCTACGTGAGAGACGGCGCGCGCCACAGTGGCGGCAGAGGGCGTGGCCTCCGACACTCACCGATCTCTGGGAGTACAGAACAAGGAGGGGGGGGGGGGGTGGATCGCGGAGGCTGGTCTCACACACCACACTTCCTGGTGGTCTCTACACTGCCTCCGGAAGCCGGGGGGGGGGGGGGGGGGGGGCGTGGCCATGCGATGCACAAGCTCGACTTCTCTCGTCTCTTCTCTCTCTCTATCCCTCTCTCTCTCTGTCTGTCTCTGTCTCTCTCTCTTTCTCTCTCTCTCTCTCTCTCTCTCTCTCTCTCTAGGCCCAGCTCCAGTGCAGGGTGTGGGCCAGGGAGAGAGAGTACTGGACCCGCCAGGACCGAACAGGACCCTGCGGCGGCGGCGTGCGCCGCGCTGCTCCCCGCCGTGTCTGAAACCCGGGACAGGATCCAGCCGCCTGCCCTCCACCCCCCCCCCCCAACCCCCCCCCCCCCCCCCCCCTGCGGCTGGCAGCGATCAGCTCAGCGAAGAGGGTCGACTGGCGCAGCCCGGGCGGGCCTGGAGGGGAGAGGACTCTGATCATCCGCTGGGACTGGATGACGTTTACAGTATCGGCCGTCTAACTGTAGCTCTTTTACGTCAGCGGATAACACAGCTGTCTGAAAACACACAGTACAATACAGGACACGGACGATAAGATCAGCAGCAATCTCAGCGCCTTTGCAATCCAACATCAGCTCAGAAGTCTGTTGAGAATAGAGTTGGGGGAGAAAATGGATGAGAAATGGATGGTCCCCCATTCAAATGATGAATGTGGAAACAGGTGATTTTTTTCAGAGCTTTGCAGTAATCTGAATAAGTGGCACTTAACGCTGAATGGTGTGGTTATGCAAGGCTCCACTCTGCATCTCCAACCCACGGGCCACACACACTCACACACATACGCACACACTCACACACTCTCACACACACATACACGCACACACTCACACACTCTCACACACAAACACACTCTCACACACATACGCACACACTCACACACTCTCACACACACACGCACACACTCACACACTCTCACACACACACGCACACACTCACACACTCTCACACACACATACACGCACACACTCACACACGCACACACTCTCACACACACACACACACACACACGCACACACACACACAACTGAAGCACATATATCGCCGAGCCCACAGACAAACCTGTAAACCATACATGTTCGCTCGACTCCATTTAAATAACCGATACCTCTCGTTCACCTGAGATCTCACGGACTGTACCCGCCCCTGGCACCTTTGCCGGCCAAAACCAAGCTGCGTTCTCCAACTTCCTCCCGGCGTACAGTATCCTTTTTCCTATCGGCACCTGCCGAGTCTTTTCTCGTTCAGCGCCGGCTCGTACCATGGCTGGCAGGCGGTTAGCAGGGGGGGGGTGAACGGGAAGGTTGTGCGCGTCTCATCAGGTTTACCTCACACCGCCCTGGACCGCCGGCGTTCCCGTGATTGAACGGTGCGCCGCATCGAAGTCGACACAGTGCGTTCCCTGCACTGTTTTAATGGCTTCTCCTCGATGCCGGCCTCATAATGTGCAGTCGGCCGCGGACGCGAGGCCCCATAAAGTCCCCCGGACAGACAGGGAGGCAGGGGGGGAGAAAAGAAGACAAACCCTACAGGTCCTCAATCAATAACCCCCCCCGCCCCCATCCCCGATACACACACACCAGCATCAATATCCACCACCTCACTGCCCTCCCCTCAAGCCCCACAAGGTAAGTAACAGTCCGTCCGTCTGTCTGTGTGTGTGTGTGTGTGTGTGTGTGTGTGTGTGTGTGTGTGTGTGTGTGTGTGTGTGTGTGTGTGTGTTAGAGAGAGACTGGTCAAAAATAGAGCAGGCTAAAGTCTACACTCAATAAAGTATGGATTTCATTTCTGCTCGTTGCTCATAGCCCGGGCTTGTTTAATTGGATTCAGCTCTAGTTCATATTGCAGGACGAGAACGAAAGGCAAACCAAAACTACCTCTGGAAATAAATATGTTTTCCTCGCGGCGAAAACCCCTCGTTTCAATGTCTCTGTTGTCTAGAAGGCAGATGATAAAAAGAAAAATGTGTGTTTTCAGTTAGAGAACGGGTCGGCTATTCCTGGTTTCAGCCAGAGTAAAATTGTCTTGTCGTCCAAAATAGATTGCCTTTTTATTACCCCCACCACTACCTCTGTTAAGTATGATTCAGAGAATGAATGACTTTTTTGTATTCTGACATTCACTCTAATGGTGCCCCTGATGTACCAGGCCAACCTCGCAGCCTCACAGCAATACAGACACTACAATCTGATATGCCAGCGCCGGGGAGATGAGTCTGTGAGTAATACCCACAAGGCCCCACTGTTTAGCAATATTAAAAAGCAGGAGCGCCCTGGAAAAGAAATGGCCGCGCACTCTTTTTCATCAGCCCGCATTTGAAACCCGTGGTGAAAATCAATCTGGGACTGTCTGATCCCCGTGATGTTTCCATTCCGCAGAGGGAGAGAGGCAGAGAGGGAGACGAGGGGGGGAGGGGCAGAGAGGGAGACGAGGGGGGGAGAGAGGGAGACGAGGGGCAGAGAGGGAGATGGGGGGGGAGAGAGGGAGACGAGGGAGACGAGGGGGGAGAGAGGCAGAGAAGGAGGCGAGGAGGGAGAGGGGCAGAGAGGCAGACGAGGGGGGAGAGGGAGACGAGGGAGACGAGGGGGGAGAGAGGCAGAGAAGGAGGCGAGGAGGGAGAGGGGCAGAGAGGTAGACGAGGGGGGAGACGGGTGGAGAGGGAGACGAGGGGGGAGAGGGAGACGAGGGGGGAGACGGGCGGAGAGGGAGACGAGGGGGGAGAGAGGCAGAGAAGGAGGCGAGGAGGGAGAGGGGCAGAGAGGGAGACGAGGGGGGAGATGGAGATGAGGGAGACGAAGGGGGAGAGGGGCGGAGAGGGAGACGAGGGGGGAGAGGGAGACGAGGGGGGAGAGGGGCAGAGAGGGAGACGAGGGGGGAGAGGGGCGGAGAGGGAGACGAGGGGGGAGAGGGAGACGAGGGGGGAGAGGGGCGGAAAGGGAGACGAGGGGGGAGGGGGGAAGAGAGGGAGACGAGGGGGGAGAGGGGCAGAGAGGGAGACTGGGGGGGAGAGGGGTGGAGGGGCGGAGTGTCAGCTGCTGCTTGTAAAGTAAAGAGAGGGAGAGTACATTAGGTATCAAGCCATGACCGAGATTTCCCTGGAGAGAGGTGCTTCAATGTGGCTTTTGTCTTTATACATTGAGAGAGAGAGACAGAGAGAGAGAGGGGGGACAGAGAGGGAGAGAGAGATAGAGAGGGAGAGAGAGAGAGAGAGAGAGAGAGAGAGGGAGAGAGGGAGAGAGGGAGATAGAGAGGGAGAGAGAGAGGGAGAGAGGGAGAGAGAGAGATAGAGAGGGAGAGAGAAAGAGAGAAAGAGGGAGAGAGAGAGAGAGAGGGAGAGAGAGATAGAGAGGGAGAGAGAAAGAGGGAGAGAGAGATATTGAGAGGGAGAGAGAATGAGGGAGAGAGAGATAGAGAGGGAGAGAGAGAGATAGAGAGGGAGAGAGAGAGAGACAGAGGGAGAGAGAGAAAGATAGAGAAGGAGAGAGAGAGAGATAGAGAGGGAGAGAGAGAGAGAGAGGGGTGTTATAGCAGGTGACAGATGGCGACCTGATCGCCCGATCTCACCGAGATGACTCTTCATTATGCTTAAAGCCATGTGATTGCGGTGCGTTAGAACCCCGCAGGCGGCAATATGCTAATCAGCTGGTCCACCGGCCAGGCTCCATATGGACAGGAACCCTGCTGTCTGGGTGATAGGGTACTAGCCTGACCCATGTCCCAAAATGTTACACCCTCCCTCTCCCACAGTGTTACCTGTTTCTCCATTCTACCTTCTCCCCAATCAGTGCCATTTCTCTCTCTCTCCCTCTCTCAAGTAAAGTCAAGTCAAGAAGCTTTATTGGCATGATGTTTCATAATAGAACATGTTGCCAAAGCAGAAAGAAATTTTCAGACACAAGATATAAATAAAGAATTAACTCATAAATAATTATGTATATTATGTATTCACCTCTTTCAGGACTGTGTTGCTACTATTTTAAAGGGACTCACAGATGCAGGCGGGTTGTGCCTTGAACCCCTAATAAACATGTTTAAAATTCTAAAATAATAAAATAAACAAATAATACAATAAAATAAACATGTTTAATCTTTAGCTAAGCCACGGGTCATATTTTTACAAAATGCATCGGTGGAAATCGCTTGTCTTCTTCTGCGTTTCTGCCACGGCCGTTGTGCCCAGCAATCACATCGCTCACTATCGGCCGCTGCTGGTCGGAAGCTGTACTGCAACAACGTTGCTCGCTATCGACCAGAAGTGGCCGATAGCGAGTGATATGATTGCTGGGAAGACAAGCGATTTCCACTGATGCATTTTGTAAAAATATGACCCGTGGCTTAGCTAAAGATTAAAAATGTTTATTTTATTGTATTATTTGTTTATTTTATTATTTTAGAAGATAATCTCTCTCTTTCTCTCTCTCTCTCTCTCTGTCTCTCACTCTCCATCTCTTCTCCAAATGAAACAGCTGGGATGAATTCCCAGGGCAGCAGTTATCTCAGTGGGGAGACTTGGCGCTGGTGGTTTGGTGTTGAGGAACGTCACGCAACGCCGTAGGCGGTAATGACGGCCTACGGCCACACAAAGGCAGAGAGCTCTCTCCTTCCACCTCCCTCCCTCCATCTCTCTCCTTCTATCTCTCTCCCTCTACTGTACCTCTCCTCCTCTATCTCTCTCCCTCCATCTCCCTCCCTCTATCTCTCTCCCTCTAGCTCTCCCCCTATCTCTCTCCCTCTACTGTACCTCTCTCCCTCTTTCTCTCTCCCTCTTTCTCTCCCCCTATCTCTCTCCCTCTACTATATCTGTCTTCCTCTATCTCTCTCCATCTATTTCTCTCCCTCTATCACTCCCTCTACTGTACCTTTCTTCCTCTGTCTCTCTCCCTCTATCTCTCTTCCCCCACCTCTCTCCCTCTACCTCTCCTCATCTCTCTCTTCCTCTATCTCTCTCCCTCTATCTCTCCTCCTCTACCTCTCTTCCTCTATCTCTCTCCCTTTATCTCTCTCCCTCTACTCCTCTCCCTCTCCCTCTCTCGTCTTCATCTCCCCCTCTCTCTCCCTTCTTTCTCTCTTTTCCTCTCTTTATCTGCCTCTCTCGCTCTCTCTCTCTCTCTCTCTCTCATTCTCTCATCATTTTTCCATCTCTCGCTTTCCCTGTGACTGTGCAGACATTATCTGTGTTAGGCGGCTGAGGTCAAGCGCTAATTTCTGCACTGGAGCTCTTAATGTGTTCTGGCATCCATTATGGAGAGAGACCCAGAGAGAGAGAGAGAGAAAGAGAGGGAGGAGAGGCAGATACTGCCTGAACTCAAGTTGGAGGATAGTAATTACAGTTGAGGAGGATGGCATTTAAATGGGATATGTGTGTAATGGTTATGGGAGATGGGAGGGTGGGAGAGGGAGGTAAATACCATAGGAACAGGGAAGGAAGGAGGGAGGGAGGGATGGAGGGAGGGAGGGAGGGAAGGTAATTGCAGTTGAGAGGACCCGATAAAGTTGATCTCTCTACTGTCCCAGAAATAACACAATTAGCACCAGGGCACTCTGAGGCTCTAGATACACACGCTGTGACACACACACACACACACACACACACACACACACACACACACACACACACACACACACACACACACACACACACACACACACACACACACACACACTTTATCTCTCTGTCACACACATTCAGTCTAAATGTGTGGGTCCCCACTAGTGAGCATTGTTCTTGTTTAAGTATTGTCAACGTCAAAATCGTCATCAAATACGTCACCTGAACTCGTGATTTCCGCCATTTTACTAAATCGACCCCGACATCAACGTCAGCTGCTGACGTCAATCAAGATGGCTACTCCGCGTATCAATACTAAGTGAAGTCTGTAATAAGACTGTTTTATTAGCGCTTCTGCCTCATTTGTCTCATTAAATCAGTCGTATACACAGTACTGTCCAACGTTGCTATGAAGTTTGTATGTGCAAAGTAGCATAGTTCATTGCTATCAACTGGTATTGCTAACAATGGCTAACAATAGCTAACTTGTCTAGAACTACAAAGATGGGGCGAAAGTGGGGTTTTCGCGTTTAGTTTCTGGAACAAGTTAAACTGGGATGTGACGCCATCCCGGGCACAAAATACAGAGGTCTGATACAAAAGGAACAGCATTGGTCCACACAAGTACAGTTACACACGCCCACACTCTCTCTGTCTCACACACACACACGCGCACGCACTCTCTCTGTCGCACACACACGCACGCACGCACACTCTGTCGCGAACACACACACACACACACTATCATACATGCATATTCTGTCTAGAGCAGGGGTCTCAAACTCAAATTGGCTTGGGGCCACTGCTGGTATTGTCATCTCATAGGAGGGCCACTTAAACGTTCAAGTACTACTACTGTAACCATAAGAAAGTGCAATATTTCTGAAAATGAGATTTTTTATTTCCATAACTAAATGTTAAATGCTTAATGTCTCTAAATGTTGCGAGATTATTCCATAACTAACATTTTCATCATACAAATTCAAACAGCGGTTTCTCTCCTGTAAATATTTATATATTTTAACAGTTAGTGCAAATAATTTTTTCCTTATTTTTATTTGATTTTGAATAGCCTACATTTGTACTTTTATGTGCATCACTACAGTACTGTAAGCCTGCCCTGGACTTGTACTTGTATTTATCTAAGTTCAAGGTTGTTTCCATTTCTTGCCAGACACTTGAATACATTTGTAGGCTTCTATTCTATTTCTTGCCAGACACTTATCTTGAATAGCTTGCATCTGTAGGCTATTATTCTATTTCTTGTCAGACACTTATCTCGAACAACTGCTGAGACTCTCAGCTGCGTGGCTCGTTTTTTCCTCTCGTCTCCGTATGACACTGCTCTCCATGTTTAGTAATGAATGACGCTTGACATTATGTCCCTTTAGAACGGCTTTTTCTTGCATATCAGGCAGGTAGCATTTCCATTGAACTCCACAGAAAAATACTGCAATGTCCATCTTTCTTGAAACTGTCTGTGTTCCTAACGTTAGTTAACCATGGAGACAGCCTCTTGGTGGCTAGCTGCATTCCGTTCATAGTCGCGTGTGGATTGATTGCACCTGTAACTGTATGCAGTACGTTGGCAGCATTCACCTCGCGCGCTGTGCACAATAACAGCATTGACCCCCACGTATGAGCGGCTTGAATTTCGCATTGTAGGCCTGCCTGCCGGCGCCGTGTACAAAAAATTATTTTGTGGGCCGGAATACATTATATTTCTGACATCATGTCCCGGGCCGGATGGCGGGGTGAGGCGGGCCAGACATGGCCCACGGGCCGGGAGTTTGAGACCCCTGGTCTAGAGGCACAGTCAACACATAAGCTATGATTGTATAGCCGCGATGCCTGTAGCATTCTGTTCCATTTGCTGCTGGTAAAACTGCACTATTGCTCACTTATCTTTGGAGATCCGGGGTTCAAAGGATGGAATAGGCAAGTTGAAAGTATGCTTTCTTGGTAAACAGAGGGAAGAGGGGCCATTACTCTCCCTCTCTCCTGGGTCACCGGGGGCCCCTGGAGCACAGGGCTGGTCAGGGGCAGCAGGACACATCCATCACAATAGGCCTCTTGTTTACTCACTGGGACAATAAAAGAGACCTGGAGGCTGTAACCCTGCAGGCGGGTCAGGTTGAGAGGCTGGACAACTGGGAGCCTGGGGGGTTAGGAGCCTGGGGGGTTAGGAGGCTGGGGGGTTAGGAGCCTGGGGGGTTAGGAGGCTAGGGGGTTAGGAGGCTGGGGGGTTAGGAGCCTGGGGGGTTAGGAGGCTAGGGGGTTAGGAGGCTGGGGGGTTAGGAGCCTGGGGGGTTAGGAGGCTAGGGGGTTAGGAGGCTGGGGGGTTAGGAGCCTGGGGGGTTAGGAGGCTAGGGGGTTAGGAGGCTGGGGGGTTAAGAGGCTAGGGGGTTAGGAGGCTGGGGGGTTAGGAGGCTGGGGGGTTAGGAGCCTGGGGGGTTAGGAGGCTAGGGGGTTAGGAGGCTGGAGGGTTAGGAGCCTGGGGGGTTAGGAGGCTAGGGGGTTAGGAGGCTAGGGGGTTAGGAGGCTAGGGGGTTAGGAGCCTGGGGGGTTAGGAGGCTAGGGGGTTAGGAGCTCAATATTCACTGGTCGAGTAGACCAGGATTAGTTTTAGCTGCCGTACGCAGTGTTTTTGCTCCGGCACCCTAGCCTGATCAGATCAGTCGCCTCATCAATGTCACACGAGCTGTTAACTTCTTGCGCAGTGACTCGAGGTGTCGGCAGAACATGAACGACCTGTCCAATGTCATGCTGAGATAGGTTGGTTCGGCGCAGCATGGCAGGAATGTTCCATTGGTGCGTATTTGGATCTGAGCTTCAATCTCCATTTCCGTATGCCGCTAGTGTCTGCATGTTCTAGCTCAGGGTCTCCTCCACGGCCTGCCAGTCTCCAGCGGAGTACACCAGCGCAAGGTCGTCTGGGTAGGCGTACTTCCTGGAGACTGTGGTCGGCAGGACGTAGGTGTAGATGTTATAAAGGAGAGGGGCCAGGACAGATCCCTGGGGGACGCCGTTCTTAAGGCGTCGCAACCTGCTTCGCTGTCCGCTACCGGTGGTGAGGGTAAAGCTGCAGTTTTGGACAAACTCCATGATCATGTTGACCATGTGCCTGTCCAGTAGCAGGTGGAGCAGCTTGCAGGTGAGGCCGTGGTGCCATACGGTGTCGTAGGCAGCCGTCAGGTCTATAAAGACGGCTCCGGCCTTCTTTTTGGCCGAAAAGTTAGTCCTCGATGTCTTGAGTCATCCAAGTGACTTGATCTATGGTCGGTAACTCTTGGGGTCCCCTTCATGGTTGTTCGGCTTAGGGATCGCGACAACTAAAGCTCTTCTCTATATTTTGGGGATCTTGAGTTGGTGTAAGCAGGAAGAGAGGAACGCTCTTAACCAGGACTTCAAGGCAGGCGCGGCATAGCGTATAAGCTCTGGGCAGATAGAGTTAGGTCCCAGAGTTTTCCCTGGCTTTACATGCTGGAGGGCAGCAGCGAACTCGTTCACATCATTCGATGTGAATTCGCCGGAGATGTTACCGCTGCCAGGAGTTGTGAGGTCAGACACTTCTTTTGCCACGAGAGGTGACGATTCGCAGTCTTTGCCCTTGTACGTCCCACTTTTCACAAATTGAGAAACACTTTTGTTTGCAGAGATGGGGGATTTAGGAGACTGGGGGGTCAGGAGGCTGGAGACTGGGGGATCTGGAGGTTGGAGGCTGGGGGTTTGGGGGTTGGAAAGTCCCGGCTAGATCGGAGGATGTGTTTACACCGCAGATCGATCCGTCCCTCCCTCCCACTCAAGGTCTCTCTTTGTCAACAGCGGATTTTTACTCTGAAACGTGATGTGCTGGCGGAGAGCAAACAGGAAACGCATGGGGGCGGGGTTGGTTGTCGCACTAATGCGATCGCTAGTGGCCAGCTCCTCTGCCGCAAGTGCTCCGGGGGTCAAGGGATATGCCTCACGTAACTCCATTAGACGGAGAAATGGATAGCTTAGGATGGGCAGTCTGACACCTGCATCGTGTGTTATTCTCAAACAGCCCCAGGAGGTGAAGAGGGGGATGTGAGGGGGGGTAGAGAGAGAGAGATTTTTTGTTCTTGATTTTTAAAGAAGCCTTTATTAACAATTCATACTAAGTACTCAAACACATCCAGATATTCACCAAATAGACAACAAGACAGACAACAACAATAACAACAACCACACAGAGAGAGAGAGAGAGAGAGAGAGAGAGAGAGAGAAAGGGAGGGAGGGAGGGAGGGAGAGGGTGAGAGGTGGGAGTGGAGGTAAGGTGTAGAACAGATTAAAGACATTTATAGAGAGCGCAGAAACGAGAAGAGGTTGAAAAGCTGTCATATCATCTCCTGCTCAGTTATTGCATAGTTGCCGTTCCTACGTCATACAGGATGATGTCACATCCCATTGTGATCTGAACCCTGAAACGTCCTCTTATTAAAATCTACTACCGTGACCATCATCCCACTCCAGACCCCTCAAGTACCCAGCAACCAACTTCATACTGGTAGGTTCATACCGGTAGCCTACCCACCATCTAATTGGTTCATACCGGTAGCCTACCCACCATCTAGCTGGTTCATACCAGTAGCCTACCCACCATCTAATTGGTTCATACCGGTAGCCTACCCACCATCTAACTGGTTCATACCAGTAGTCTACCCACCATCTAACTGGTTCATACCAGTAGCCTACCCACCATCTAACTGGTTCATACCAGTAGCCTACCCACCATCTAACTGGTTCATACCGGTAGCCTACCCACCATCTAACTGGTTCATACCGGTAGCAGACCCGCCATCTAACTGGTTCATACCGGTAGCAGACCCGCCATCTAACTGGTTCATACCGGTAGCCTACCCACCATCTAACTGGTTCATACCAGTAGTCTACCCACCATCTAACTGGTTCATACCGGTAGCCTACCCACCATCTAATTGGTTCATACCGGTAGCCTACCCACCATCTAACTGGTTCATACCAGTAGTCTACCCGCCATCTAACTGGTTCATACCGGTAGCCTACCCACCATCTAACTGGTTCATACCAGTAGCCTACCCACCATCTAACTGGATCATACCGGTAGCCTACCCACCATCTAACTGGTTCATACCGGTAGCCTACCCACCATCTAACTGGATCATACCGGTAGCCTACCCACCATCTAACTGGTTCATACCAGTAGCCTACCCACCATCTAACTGGTTCATACCGGCAGCCTACCCACCATCTAACTGGTTCATACC
>NC_140241.1:8486229-8493729 GCF_949987555.1 Borostomias antarcticus | reverse complement strand
TTAGACAAAAGCGCACTTTGGGAATATACGGGTCATAAGACGAGGCTTAGGGGCTTTGGAAGGCCGGGGTCTACCCAGAGTAGCAATCCCCTTAAGAGCCATGATCCGGCCACCGGCTGGGGATGCCACACACACACCCACACACACACACACACGCACACACACACACACACAGCTTTCTGCCATGCCAAGCAAACCATCCCGGACGACATCTCTCACGTATACCATCCAGGATCTCGCCCCCCAAAGCAAAACGAACCCTCATCCTCCTCCAAGGTTTAGTTGACTGGTAAATGTATCGGGTTTGACCACAGAAATACCTGGCAGTAGTTACAGCAGCAAAAAGCTTTAGACACACACACACACACACACACACACACACACACACACACAGAGGGTAAACACAGTCCACCAGGGGGGGTGTAGAGAGAGCGTCGCAGAGTGAGCTGTGGAGATGAAGAGAGCGCGAGCGAGGTCCCTATCCTCTCAGCTGTTTACTGCCATGTTTAATTCAAAGGAAACATACGTTATTTATTCACTCCCTCCCTCTACTCTTCCATCTCTTCATATTTCCTCCCCTGACCCCCCCCCACCACCACCCCTCCACAACCCCTCTCTTTGTGCCTCACCCCATCCTCCCTCTCTCTCTCTCTCCTTCCTCCGTCTCTCCCTCCATCCCTCCCTCCATCCATCCCTCACCCCATCCTCCCTCCCTCTCTCTCTCTCCTTCCTCCGTCTCTCCCTCCATCCCTCCCTCCATCCCTCCCTCCATCCATCCATCCCTCCCTCCCTCCCTCCCTCCATCCATCCCTCCATCCCTCCATCCCTCCCTCCCTCCCTCCATCCATCCCTCACCCCATCCTCCCTCCCTCTCTCTCTCTCCTTCCTCCGTCTCTCCCTCCATCCCTCCCTCCATCCATCCATCCATCCATCCCTCCATCCCTCCATCCCTCCATCCCTCCATCCATCCCTCCCTCCTCGTGATGCCGCAGGCCATGAAGCGAGGAGGCCTGACCAGCCAGGGGAAATCAAAGCAGCCCCCCCCCCCCAACCCCCCCCCCCCCCCCCCCGCTATGGTGAGGTGTGTGTGTACTCATAAATACACACCTGCAGGTACACACACGCAGTCTCTCCCTCTCTCACACACACACAAACACACACACGGAGACGAGCACACATGAGCACTCACGCACTCATGCGCAGGTGCGCAAACACACACACGGACACAAACGTGTGAAAACACACACAAGTGCACAAACACACACACATACACAGAAACACTCTCTCTCTCTCACACACATACACACACACAAACTCAACACACAACCACTATCCCTCTAAGCCCAATCTAAGAGTAGGAAGTGAGTCTGGATGGTTGGGAGTCTTGGGAGCTGATGTAATTCTCCACAGGATCAGGGGGACACATCTAGAGTTGGAGTTAAGGACAAACTGCACACACACACACACACACACACACTCACTCAACGATCCTGCTCTTTGTGATGTCGCTGGTGCAGCACTTCCAGGAAACGCCAGAAGTGTGTTTAGTCTCCAGTCAGCAGTGTGCAGGGTAACGCTACTTCCTCTCTCAGAGACACAACTGTCCCCCCCAGACACAACTGTCCCCCCAGACACAACTGTCCCCCCAGACACAATTGTCCCCCCAGACACAACTGTCCCCCCAGACACAACTGTCCCCCCAGAAGGAAGAGCTCCCTCGCCCTCTCCCGGGGACAAACCTGTCCTCGTACTCACCATCACCATCACCGGAGCATGAATCACACCGGAGATGGAGTCGAACGGGGCGTTGACGTGACCTTTAAGCTGCGGTGAAATGAAATCTTAAACTCCTGACTCATTGTTACAGGGGCAGTTTGGTGACGGGGGGGGGGGGGGGGGGCGGCGGGGGGGGATGGGATCAGCTGGCAGCTATGTCCCCTCTGTCACCGGCGTCACCTCTGTCTGATCTGCCAGTACTGCACAGCAGAGACTGCCAAAACCAACCCAGAGGAGTACATAATGTACTAAATGCCCATCTAGCCCTGAAAACCTCTTACAAGCTGTGACCTCCTGGGGTGTGTGTGTGTGTGTGTGTGTGTGTGTGTCAGTCGGGGGATGCTACTACTCGGCTCCGCCTATCTCTCCCCCGTACGCGCCTACTGTATATCTCTCCCCCACACACTCCTACTGTATATCTCTCCCCCACACTCTCCTACTGTATATCTCTCCCCCACACGCTCCTACTGTATATCTCTCCCCCACACTCTCCTACTGTATATCTCTCCCCCGCATGCTCCTACTGTATATCTCTCCCCCGCACGCTCCTACTGTATATCTCTCCCCCGCACGGGCCTACTGTATATATCTCCCCCACACACTCCTACTGTATATCTCTCCCCCGCACGCTCCTACTGTATATATCTCTCCCCCGCACACTCCTACTGTATATCTCTCCCCCGCACGCTCCTACTGTATATATCTCTCCCCCGCACACTCCTACTGTATATCTCTCCGCCGCATGCTCCTACTGTATATATCTCTCCCCCGCACACTCCTACTGTATATCTCTCCCCCGCATGCTCCTACTGTATATATCTCTCCCCCGCATGCTCCTACTGTATATCTCTCCCCCGCAAGCTCTTACTGTATATCTCTCCCCCCACATGCTCTTTCCTCCCACTCGTCCATCTCTCTCTCTCACACGCTCTCTCCCCTCCCTCTCATACAGTCTCTCTTCCCTGCTGGCCGGTCAGTGAGCGGGTCTGGAGGCCAGGCCGTCCGCTGGGGCGTTTCCATGTGCTGCTGGTCAGCGCTGGTCTCTCTGAGGGAGCCGCAGGTCATGTGCTGCTGGTCAGCGCTGGTCTCTCTGAGGGATCAGCCGGTCAGACACACGGCCAGCGTGGCTCCATGATCCATTCCCCTGTGGAAAGACTGTGTGTGTCTCTGACAACTAGCCTGGATAGAGGAGAACGCACACACATGCTCACAAACACGCGTGTGCGCGCGCACACACACACACACACACACACACACACAGAAACAGAAACAGCACTCTCTCTGTCTCTCTCACACACACACAGAAACACACACACACACACACACACCACTCTCTCTCTCTCTCTCTCTCTCTCTCTCACACACACACACACACACTACATTTTTCTATCTCTATGTGGGGGCTGCCTATTACTGTAACTTAAGGGTTTGCAACTCTAACCCTAAACATAACCATTTACCCCTAACCCCAAGCCTAACCCTAACCCCTAAACCTAACCCCCCCCAAAAAAAGAAACCCACAGGTACTGTTTTTTTCTGTTTTTTTATCCACACACGTAAACATCAAGAATGTGCATGAAATGTACAGTACAGAATATAACAGCAAAAGCATGCGGATGACACATCAATCCAGACACCTGACTAATAAAAGAAGCCCTCTCAAAGCGAAAACATTATTGACGTATAATCCCTGTCCCCGGAGGGCGGAGCCATCACTCCCAGCGCTCGGCCCCATCTAAGCATCCTGGAATGTTAATACGGCGTTCCGGAATTGGATTTGTGGGGCATCAGCAGAAATTCAAGCGATTGGCGGATAAGTGGGGTACAGGGGTGGAATGGGCTCACCGTGTCCCCATGGCGATGCATTCTGCCATCGATTTCTCAGAGCGGATTGTTATTCTAGTTTCTATAGGGACCGGCGGCGGGATATGGGGCTGGAGTCTAGAGTACCTTCCCCTCAGCAAGATCTAATTCATAACCCCCCTCCCCGCCCCCAACCCCCAAATGAGTTATTGACTCAGGGAGATGTCCCTGCCATTCTCAATGAGAGACCTTTACGAACGGAGCCCCGCCTCCACCGCTGTCCAGACGTCTCTCAGGCTGACTGAGGGGGCGGGAAGGGGGACGTCCGTCCCCCAGAGACCGAGAGCAGCAGCAGCCTGGACTAGACTGTCTGACCCTCGCCGGACGGCAGGATACACCCACACAAACGGGACCCCGACGCGATCCGGCGCGTGGGCACGAGGTTCGGCGGCGCCCCCCTTCCAACCGGGCCCTGACGCGTCCCGTAACGCAAAGAACAGTGCCGTCACCACAGTCAAATTAACCCCCCCACCCTGGCCCACAGCCAATCAGCTCCTCTCCTCTCTCCTTCACATCCGCCCAGAGAACAGCGTGCACACGGAACGATGGAGTCACACGCTACCAGAGGGTCGTTTGGGCTCCGGGGCTGAGGTTCAGGAGCAGATACACCCCCCCCCCACCCCCCACCCCACTCTCTATTTACTATGTGGTTCAACAGAAAGAGATCTTCCATGTGAACCCGAGGGGGTTGGGGGGGGGGGGGGGGGGGGGCGGAGAGAGGGAGAGGAGTTTCTAGAAGAATCTTTCTGCGGAGCGCATTAAACGCCGTCACGCATGGCGGCGGCTCTGTCATGCGCCTGTGTGAGAGACCCCCCCCCCCCCCCCCCGCCCACCCGACCCCAAAGCCCGTCGTATCAGAAACGCCCCCCCCCCCTCTCTCCTGCCTCCGTCCTCGTGTGAGGGGCTTTCAACACGTCACTGACAGCTTTCCCTCCATGTTTTCCTGATAAACTTGAAATGATAGATTTATTTTTTTAGCGTGTAACTGGTTTCCTGAGTCAGAGACGGTTTCATACCGCCACTAGCTGAATATTTTAAGCAGCTTACTGCTGATTTAAATATATTTACCGGGATTCTGTGGGCTGCAGACAGGATACAGTGTTAATCACAAAGTCACCGCTACTAAACTCAATGTGAGAGAGTTGATTGTTTAGACTGGCAGCTCTAGAGCAAAGTCAATTAACTGAAATAGTTTTGATTTTTTTTATCCAGCTGAAAAAAAGGCAGGCTAGATAAGACAGAGGCTGAAAGGCCCACACACACACACGCACACACACACATACAGACGCACGCGCACACACACATGCACACACACACACACA
This sequence comes from Borostomias antarcticus, assembly GCF_949987555.1. Lineage (NCBI taxonomy): Eukaryota > Metazoa > Chordata > Actinopteri > Stomiiformes > Stomiidae > Borostomias > Borostomias antarcticus. The sequence goes on along the minus strand of NC_140241.1, from coordinate 8,488,768 downwards.
AACACACACACATACAGACGCACACGCACACACACATGCACACACGCACACACACACATACAGACGCACACGCACACACACATGCACACACGCACACACACACACATACAGACGCACGCGCACATGCACACACACACGCACACACACACACACACACACACCCACATATGCGCACACACACACGGTGACAGTGCAGGATGGAGATCATGACAGAGAGGGGGTAGTATAAGATCAGGGCAGCTCAGCGGTGTTGACGGAGGGGCTACAGAGAACAGGGGACGCTGCAGCGTCAGGGAACACATCAGAGCAGCGGCCTCCGTTTCAATCACACACACACACGACACACCACACACACACACACACACACGACACACAACCGTCACACAAGCAGGAGGATAAAGAAGGAAAAGGTGCTTGGCTTCCTAGAGGGATCAGAGAGGAGAGGAGACAGCTGTAGGTGCAGAGAAGCGGATTATCAATTAACACTCAGCTCCTGTCAATTAACACTCAGCTCCTATCAATTAACACTCAGCTCCTATCAATTAACACTCAGCTCCTGTCAATTAACACTCAGCTCCTGTCGCCACAAACCTAATATTGCATGAAAGCTCAGAGAGAGAGAGACACAAAGAGAGAGAGATTACTAATGTAATTCAACATACAGCATGTTAATTATAAACTCAGGCAACAAGGACTTGGACTTCTAAGGTGTTTTTGTTTTAAATCCCTCGGATGCACTTCTGCCGGTGGAAAGGCAACTTAGTAATAACAGGAAGTCATCAGTGCAGGAAGTGGGACAGACCGTTTCCCCGGGTGACTGGAACAGAAACACAGGCTGTATTCCAAATGCTACAGTAGGGCTCTACCCTTCAAAGGAAACATAATCAGGGCCACACCCACCACCGCCATATTGAAGGGCGTTCCAATCCAAAGGGTGCAAAAGTACTCCCTTCGAAGGGCCCTTCGTAACGGTAGTTTTCGAAGTGAACAAGCGATGGTCACTTTTGCTCCCTTTGCTCCCACAACTCTTTGCGACTGCGACGTCTCTGGTCAATAATTTATCAACAAATATGGTGGACGTCAAGGTGACAGTAATTTGGCAACTTAGCTTAAAGATTTACAGACATTGTAGCTAAATCTGTCGATGGGAATTTATTTGTTTTACCCATCTTAGTTACATCATGATTGAACTAGCTATCGGCAGTTTTTTTTATTATATGTGTGGTAATTATTCAGTTTGATACAGCTAGCTAACTAGCATTAGCCCAAGTTGCCAGCTGCTGGTTAGCGATGAGAGATGGAACTCCAGCCCAACTGATAACCCTCCACTGCGGGAGGGGAGGGTGCATCAGTCGGCTGTGGTCCCTGACAGTACCAGCCTAGCTTCTCACTTTCCTCAAAGATAACAATGACAAGCACACGCTGGCAAGATAAAAGTGGGAAAGTTCAAGCATAGTTGTGTTTGGCTGAGATATGAATGGGACATTGGACGCAAAACTAGCAATGCTAGTAACTAGCCGATCGGCTATAGCTGTGTCAAACTCAGCTGCTTAAACAGGTGATGCACAATTACTTCGTGAAATTCTCAGATGACCCCGCCATTTTGGGCTTATAATAGCCTGAGATCAGGACACATCACTTTCACACTCAGAAAGCTTAGCTTCAGTTAAGATAGGATTCATTCATTAACAATGGTTATGGTTAGTATAGCTTGTGACAGGCTATTGATACATGCGACAGCCCTGAAAATGGCGTTGAAGGGCATTCCAAACGAGTGCTATTTGACACCCTACTCCCTATGCCCTTCACAGTGCTCACTACGGAGGGAAGACACTCAGTAGGGTGTAGGGTGTAGGGATGAGCCCTTCGGGTTGAAATACAGCCAGGGTTTAGTGTAGAGATGTAACGGTATGAAAACTTGTTACCAAAATGATCACAGTTATCAGTATTATCATTGTTAAAATGTGCTGAAGATGTTGGAAAACTACTGATACACACTGAAATCATTTCACCAAGTTGTATATTAAAACCACAATAACACCACAATAAAATAAGCAGCACTATACACTTTTTGTTTGCATAAATATAAAAATAATGCATCTTGGAGACTTGCTAACTTTGGTTGATGCTGGACAGTATTTACAATGAATTCTTTAAAGCGCGGAAATCAAACAATTTCAATTTTATCAAGATCAATTTAATCGGATTTTCTAGTGGTTTATCAGTATACCAGTTATCGTTACCTCCCTAGTGTAGTGACATTATATCATGTGCTTGAGTTACCACCAACGCTGGGTGAAGGCAAATAGCCGTTGCAATTTTGTGAAACCATTGAGTTTGTTTCCTGCACAGCAAACACACCCGTAGGCTAAAACAGCTCACCACACTTATGAGAATGTTGTTTGAGAGAGCAAATACAGAAATCTACAGTACAAATGCAAGTCAGGCCCTCAACCTTCAACGCCTACATGCCATAGCGTCCAATTAGATGAAAATATGGAAGACCTGCACTGCGATTGTATCAATAACGGTCTTGACG
>NC_140241.1:8408729-8483729 GCF_949987555.1 Borostomias antarcticus | reverse complement strand
GGGGGGGGGGGGGGGGGGGGGGGGACAAAACTGAGTTTGTTCACCGAAGGCTGTTATGCTTATCACAGCCATTTCATACCTGGCCGTCTTGGATGCCTCAATGATCCACTTCGCCACGCGGTCCCCAAGTGCCATAGCTTTCAGCCCCCCCCTACAGACCCCTTCGTTAGAAGTGAGTGGTGAGGAGGAGGGGGAACAGCCATTGTTCTGTTTGTGTGTGTGTGTGTGTGTGTGTGTGTGTGTGTGTGTGTGTGTGTGTGTGTGTGTGTGTGTGTGTGTGTCGTACTGTAGTATGTCAGCCTTTCAGTGCTATTGACCGGGCCGTGTTTTGTTCAAGTTGTTTTTGTCCACCGACTGGGTGTATTTCTATTCCAGACGTACGGCAGTTAGCTCGCAGATTGCTCTCATTAGATACCTGACCCTCTCGCTCCCCGGGAGCGGAAGCAGCGCGTTCTTTAACTTACCCAGCGCGCCGCTCAGGAGGACGAATGCAGCTTTTATCATATTGATGAACGCAAGGTGACTGCCCCAGAATAGCAAATGCGGCACATATTTCACCTTGTCAACCGATCAATGCGGAACAGCTAAAAATGCATTCAGCCGGGCTCACAATGACGCGGCACGGCCCGCCAACACTGGCTGTGAGGAGCCGATAGTGATATGTGTCCGCGTGTGTCCTTTGGGAGATTAGATCAACAATGAGACTGCAAGCTGTCACTGGTGATTAAGTCAAATCTTAACTATTTAGTCGTGCCCCCCCCCCCAACCCCCCACCCCACCCCCGGATGAAAGCAGGTGAAAGTCATCCTTGTCTATGTCTACCCTGCCGCCTCCCTCCCTCCCTCTCTCCCTCCCTCCCTCCCTCCCTCTCTCCCTCCCTCTCTCCTTCCCTCCATCTCTCCATCTCTCCCTTCCTCCCTCCCTCTCTCCTCTCTCCCTCCCTCCCTCCCTCTATCCCTCCCTGTCTCCCTCCCTCCCTCTCTCCCTCCTTCCCTCCCTCCCTCCTTGCCTGGCTGCCAGCTGTCCTCCCTTCCAGCAGGTTCTTTATCTGAATCAGAGATGGAATCTGACGAAAGAACCCAACAAGAGACACTTCGTCCAGCCCATACGAAAACAGGCAGACAGTGAGTCTATCACATATCTATCATACATACGCACGCGCACACACACACACACACACACACACACACACACACTGCTGGCAGAACCAAGCACGTTAATAGCCTCGAGAATAAAAGCATCTGAGTCAGAGCCAACAGCTGAGTGAAAAAGAAAATGTCTCAATGATCTGAACATTTCGGAAGCATCATCGTTAATTAAACTATAGCCTAATGCAGGAAATACACACGGTATTATGTGCAAGAACTTTACTTTGCCCACACTTTGCTTACAGATTTCTAAAACAAAATGCCTTCAGCGATTTACCTAGAGCATCACACATAGTTCATTTTGTAGGTAAGGCTACGGCTGTTGTAATTCTCTGTTGTAATATTAATAGTCTCTTAAAGTAATATAAAGCAGGACAGGGCGTGGCGCATCATTGGGCTATTATTAGCCTACACCGCTGCGTTGTACCGGCGTCCCCGTGTTACCATTACAATGAGAAATCACAAAGATAGCCTAATCGTAATTATAATTACAGTATGCACAATAATTTTCACCGCATGCGTTCCAGACCAGTTGATTCTTGGGTCGGAATAGCTTCTTTACACCTATAAATTAGTCGCCAACAAACGGGTCGAGTGTAAACACCGTTGACCAACAAAAGTTGTCTCTATCCCACGGCCTCCCTCTAATTTTGGTTGTGGATGTCAAATCGAAAGGGCTCTCAGGCGCTATCCGTGGTAATAACCTTCAGGAAAAGGGTCTAGACACAGAGGAAGCTCTCTAGGCTAAACCACTCCATTTAGTTTGGAGATAAAGGTTTCTGAACTCCTTTCACAGCGATAGTTCATTCAGGGACGTGTACGTAGGCCTGCCTGGGCCGTCGCCTGTCTGAATGTATGCCGCCAACAACTCTCGAAGTTCACGAGCAAAACGTAGCGCATGGCCTCGTGTGTGTGTGTGTGTGTGTGTGTGTGTGTGTGTGTGTGTGTGTGTGTGTGTGTGACGTGTGTGATTTTGCGTGTGCGTGCGTGTGTGTGGAGGCCATATTATACGTATATAGTAAGCAATATAGCGTGAATTAATATTACGATAAACCACATGATATTAACTGTAGCCTATCACCGACCCTAAATTCCTCTGGTGAGAATGAGGACATAGGCTAAGCCACGATAGGCCAAAGCTGCCCCTCTGAAAACTACTCCTACAATTGGCTTAAATGCATCATAGGGGTATAGACCTTATTTGTTGAAAGCATTCAAACAGGTGACACCCCTGTGCCTTGTCTTCCATAGGCTACTGTATGTGGACTCTTTTTTAGGATATATGAATATGAAGCTCATCAATGGATCCCCTTAAACTGGTAACGTGCTATTATGGGAGTCAAAACGTCCAATAAAACGGGACGTTTCTGCAGAAACCAGCACGGCCCGCCCGGCTCTCTTCCACGACCCACAGTATTAGGCCTTAGGCCTGTTTTAAGGACAGTATCCCTCAAAAAGGCACCCGGGGTCATGTATTGCTTTTATAAAACACAGTGGGGGGGCATCTCTCTCGCTCCTCTGTTTGTCTCTGTATCAAACAGCGTCTCCGCGTTTCTCTTTGAGTGCATTTCATCCCTGCAAAGAAAGAACGAGCACGAGGCTATGCGATGCAAACTTTGAAACAGCAGCTCCATGGCAACAAGTTAGACCACACATGCCAAGAATGATTTTCTCTCTACGATTAATTATTCAGTCACAGTCTGGTAGCCTATGGCGCGTGGAGCCATATTCCAACAGCTTTCATCCACAGCCTGCTATGGCATGTGGAGACACAGTCCAATGGTTTTCGGGTAAAGCCGATACTTAACAACCCCACACGGTTTGCGAGATGTGCTAGTGTGAGGCTACGCTATATTTGTTTCCCTGTTAAATGTAGCCTAACCTCCAAGAGCAGGTTCAAATGTTGATCTTAAAGTTTCCTGTCTATGATTTACCATTTTGTTTGCACCGTGGTAATCTGTGTTTGACACCGCTCCTGTAACACAACAGTGAATTCGGCAAGTCAGGGTTTTTGAGGGCAAGAGCACACCCTGGAAAGTGTTTTTGGTAATAGGGTAGGCTATCTTGGGGTCAAGCAATATGTTTGGGGGTTGGATACGGTAAGTCAGTGGCGCCCAACAACAGTTAAAGAGTTCAGAACACAAGCTTCAACTTTCACTGGAAGAAAAACAAAAAACAAAACAAAGAAAATGAACTCACCAAATCTCAGAACGTGTGGCATTCCACGAGAATATCCCACACATAGTATTAGCAGCAGCAGAAGCCCGACGGTGCACTTGAATCTCGCATTAGTTATCAGCGGGGAGGTAATCTTCATGGTGCTTGTGTGGTGCACAGTATTTATTCCCTGGATTGGTAGATTTCCCCAAAATTCTTCTGTTAACATTAAGCAGGGTGACGGCCCAAGCACATGATCACGGCATGGTCACTCGGGGAGAGGGCATTCGTTTCCCCTTAACCATTAGCAAGCGCTGCGTGTCCGGCTCACTGCGCCAAGAAACAACCTTCCGACTCCGCTGACGGCGGGGCATCCATGTTAGGCTGTCCAAATCCGGATGAAATCCATTCAAGGGTGCCCTGAAAGAGAGATAAGGGGAGAACGGGTAGTTGAATATCCAGTCAGAATGCGTCTCCAGAGACGAACGCGCAGAGCAGAATAGCTGTAGGAGTCTCAGCGCTTCCAGGCACGAGCCGCTGTCTCCACTAGCATTCTGCTGCACTGCTGTATAACACCTGACGTCGAGCCAAGATTAGTGTGAGCGCCTGAGAGGGGAGATTGGACATATTTCGCGGGTACTGCTGACCACACATAGTTGCTGATCCATATCTGCAGCCAAAATGCTCATCGTTCCCCTGTGTGGACCGAAAGCAGCCGGGTCTCTCCCCGTAAGGCTATGTTCGCAGATTTTCTCGGTGAATAGTACGCTATAATGGCCGTCGCTGCCAGTGGATTGGTGCCGTGGCGAGATGTAAAATCAACTTGTAATAACTATTAGGATATTTATGTAGATCGGAGTCCTGTTAAGGTCCATAAAGTCCGAATATGATTAGCTTATTTCAGATAGGCATGTTCTGTCTTTGAACAATGCGTTTTTGATTTTCAACGTTTAGCAGGCTGTGTTTATGCCTAAACAGTGTAACTCCAAAAGAAAAGAATAAAACATTTTTGGCCACCGTTTGTCAACAGAGCAAAGTGTGGTGAGGCTAAACGAGGTCTAACCTAGAGCGCTTTAAATGAGCAGCCAGCTCAAATGACAGTAAACTATTATTGGCGTATAAGTATGCCAGTATTCAAAGTACAGGAGGTTATATCTTACTCAACGAGTCTAGTTCAAAAAGCCCACAACAATTAATAGTTGATTAGCCTACTGATTATTTGTGACTATTAGCCTATGTTTATTATTTATATATAGGCTAGATACGTCGACTTTCCTTCAGAGCAGCCTCAATGGAGAGTCTGGATGTTACAGATCATTGTAAATGTGACAGGCGCTTGGCTTGACTAAATAGCAAACTAGATGCCTACAGGAGAGTTTTGGGCTGCATATTGCCCCCCCACCCCCTGCACATGCTCATTCATGCGTTGCGCTCTGCAACTCGGCGAGTCATTATGGAAAGTAGCATAGCCTATCTGTAGCATGTTGTCTTCATTTAAACGGTGAAGGATTCCTCGCCCACATTTGGGCTATAGGCTACCGTTGACTCCGCTTCACATCGCTCTCGCCTCTGGCGGCGGAGTTTCAGCACCATGGACAGCGACACAATCACACTCGGGTTGGTCCTTGCATTTTGGGTAACCACTAACTTATAGTGCATTCCACACATCGTCAACATGAACAGCTCGCTTAAGCATTCAACATAAGTAGCCTACATATCGAACTGGAGAACGGCTTCTTCAACCGGGTTCTTTGTGCATAGTCTGAGATCACTCCGAGAGACCAACTGCGTTTGATGTGTAGTTTCAACACACACCCTGGAGCGTCATTAATATTTCCGAGTCTTGCGCGTGCTAAATCAGCTTGATTGAACGTAACACTTAATCAATATCTCGAAGGAGCTCTTGACAAAGAGATGTTATTTTTACAAAGAAGACTGGTTTGGACGGACCCTGCCCGCTCTGTCTGATCTGATGTTATTGGCCCAGTTAAAGACAACTGTTTATTTCTATTGCATATTATTACAAACGTAGTTTCACAGCCTAAAAGGCAAATATAGGCCTACTGTAACCTGACATATGATGCTTAAGGCCAAATGAAAAAGAGACAAACACACATTAATGTGAGCGAAATCGGGTTATAGTGATGGAGTAAATTGGCTTGATACGGCATCTTAAGGTGCTAGAAATGGGCACAAGCTTTTTCACCTCAAATTTATGTTAAGGTAAATTCCAGTGTATTTGTCTTTTAGCCTCTGAGTTTGTAAAATTCCATATTCGAGTTATATCTTTATTGAAATCAAGAGGTCCATGCATTGTGTAGGTCACCCGTTGACTCTAAGACATGCATATTTAGCCTACTGTCCATTTTGGTTCGGTCTATTTATTAAACACAAAATCTTAATTAAACGATGGTATTATTAATGTGATAACTGAATATAAGGAGGTAAAAATAAATGATTGTAGAAGCTATATATAACTGATGGCGCGCAATGAACAACGAGGTGGCTATGGGGAGTTGGTGACTTGCGTAGATACAAATTCTAAATGCACTTTTTTTCTCAGATCCTATATGCATGTCCAGTCTTTAATCACCAGTGCTCAAACCTGATGTCAGCCCTCGAAATTGCACATTGGACATTCATTCATTTTTCATTGGCGAAACCACGGTAGGCTACGCCACCTGATAAAGTTAGAGTTGCGGTGCGCGTGGTGTTCTCATCGGCTGTGGAATTTACAGTCGGTTAGTTCCGATCCAGACGTATTACCCATCGTCTATAAAGCAACACCGCTCATAGCCACGATCTAGACATTGAATGGCTACGCCTGATATATTTTCAACCCAACACCATTTATGCATCAGTTCAGAGAGGAGGGACTCGAGACAGAGAGAGAGAGAGAGAGAGAGAGGACCCGCATTTTAAACAGGGGCCGAGCAAAGTCACGGGAGGTCACGTCTCTCACACGGTTTATTAACTATAACGATCCGAAACCTTTTAAGACATTTGGGAAATGTATCTAATAACACGGCGCGCGCAGGCTGGCAGATATTGCTGCATTCCATATATCTGCAACCGCTATAAATCTTAGCCTAAATGATCGGAATAATGCTGGATATTTATTGTTATCGCCCTGTTCTTTGTGCGTTCTGTCGATGTGAAACCATGTGAATCCTCACTCGACTCACCTGTTCAGCCCGTGAAGACCACGCAGACCAGTCGCTTTTTAAATGCCCACGCTGGGTACAAAACTATTGCCCCAAAAGACGACTGGACAGTCATGTTACACTAAAAGAAAAAAAAGTCTGCTTACCTTCGATTACTTAGGGCAGAATGAGCTCAGAAGAGTCGCAAGAACAGGAGAGAAAGTAGTTAATTTGTTCCGATGAGCCGAGTCAGTTCCCTCACACTCGCATCTCACTGAGCTCCGCTCCTGCCGCGGGGAGGACACGCCTCCTGTTGGACGAGGGAACGCACTGCTTAAAGCAACAGGGGTCCGACAGACCAGCCGATACACTGACCTGCAGGCCGCTCCTGCGAGCGGAGGGAAGAAGACATGATAAGATAACTAGTTAATAGATTAACTATAGGATAGCATCGCCTTGGTGGTGAAATGTATGAATTGGCGGCTAATAGGTTATGAATGGACTCCGTCCTCAATATCACTGCATAATGCAGTCTATTTAACTTAAACGTCGTGCTATGGTGCTGGATTGAGTTTTGTTGAATAGAATGAAGATTACGAGTGGTGAGTGATGCCAAATGAATTTCCCGGAAGGCAGGTTGCTCAGCTGGGCAGAGCTGATAACATGGATCGGCCTGATATGTGTGTGTGTGGGGGGTGCAGTAATTATTAAACAAAAATATGTTGAAATGTGTAGTAGGCTAGCCTACAGGATCAATTCAGGAAGCATGCTATGTAGCCTATAGATAGCCTACGCGCCTAATTATCTTGCACAACAATAACGCAGCATACGAGTGAACCTTAGCTGAGGGGGACGATCGGATATAGACTAGTCAGTAAGACGCACCACCATGACGGAAATGGTCACTTTTTTTCTTTCGCACAAAACGCACAAAGCGTGCAGTTTCCTGGCAATGGATCGCATCTCCGCGCCGACACTTGCCATCGCGCAGCAGCGAGGGCGGCCGCGGCGGAGCTAGAGGCGTGATCTGAGGCCGCTGAGTGCTGCTGAAATGAAAGGCATCTTTGATTCTGCACCACCCACGGCGGAGCATGAGAAGTTGGATTGTGGTCCGACTAAAATAAATAGTCAATGACAGCTCTGTGATCCAGGAACAAGCTCCACCACTCTCACCCAGGAGAATGGAGGAGGCCCTAACCCCTGCTGTGTGTGTGTGTGTGTGTGTGTGTGTGTGTGTGTGTGTGTGTGTGTGTGTGTGTGTGTGTGTGTGTGTGTGTGTGTGTGTGTGTGTGTGTGTGTGTGTGTGTGTGTGTGCGTGTGTGTGTGTGCGCGTGTGTGTGTGTGCGAGGGTGTATGTTTCCATTCTCTCCTTAATTACAACCAGTCTTCCATATCGGAGAGGAAATTGATTATTCACCTAATTTGTTTGAGGAGCATATATCCAACCCATCCTGAACACACAACCGACACCACTCACCCAGACAACACACTGTACTCTCCAACACAATCTAAACACATAACCAACACCACTCACCCAGACAACACACTGTACTCTCCAACACAATCTAGACACATAACCAACACCACTCACCCAGACAACACACTGTACTCTCCAACACAATCTAAACACATAACCAACACCACTCACCCAGACAACACACTGTACTCTCCAACACAATCTAGACACATAACCAACACCACTCACCCAGACAACACACTGTACTCTCCAACACAATCTAAACACATAACCAACACCACTCACCCAGCAACACACTGTACTCTCCAACACAATCTAAACACATAACCAACACCACTCACCCAGACAACACACTGTACTCTCAAACACAACCTAAACACACAACTAACACCACTCACCCAGACATCAACACACTGTACTCTCCAACACAACCTTAACACATAACCAACACCACTCACCCAGACATCAACACACTGTACTCTCCAACACAACCTTAACACATAACCAACACCACTCACCCAGACATCAACATACTGTACTCTCCAACACAACCTTAACACATAACCAACACCACTCACCCAGACATCAACATACTGTACTCTCCAACACAACCTTAACACATAACCAACACCACTCACCCAGACATCAACACACTGTACTCTCCAACACAACCTTAACACATAACCAACACCACTCACCCAGAAAACACACTGTACTCTCCAACAGAACCTTAACACATAACCAACACCACTCACCCAGACATCAACACACTGTACTCTCCAACACAACCTTAACACATAACCAACACCACTCACCCAGACATCAACACACTGTACTCTCCAACACAAGCTTAACACATAACCAACACCACTCACCCAGGCATCAACACACTGTACTCTCCAACACAACCTTAACACATAACCAACACCACTCACCCAGACATCAACACACTGTACTCTCCAACACAAGCTTAACACATAACCAACACCACTCACCCAGGCATCAACACACTGTACTCTCCAACACAACCTTAACACATAACCAACACCACTCACCCAGACATCAACACACTGTACTCTCCAACACAACCTTAACACATAACCAACACCACTCACCCAGGCATCAACACACTGTACTCTTCAACACAACCTTAACACATAACCAACACCACTCACCCAGGCATCAACACACTGTACTCTCCAACACAACCTTAACACATAACCAACACCACTCACCCAGGCATCAACACACTGTACTCTCCAACACAACCTTAACACATAACCAACACCACTCACCCAGACATCAACACACTGTACTCATAAGCTGGTATTCACCTGAAACAAGTGAGGGATAACGTGTGTCCAGCCGGTCATTATGGGCAGAAGAAGAGCCGGACAGTGTGTTCAGAACCCCAAGGCCATGGGCCTTTATTTCGGGCTCACACTACAGGATCATTAAAATCGAACCTATTTGGAAAACGGGTTGCATCACACACACAAGGAGAGTGGCGCTCCTCATTTTAAGTGTGGGCGGCCACAGAAAAATGCGGAACTAGAAGTTGTAGTTTTGAGCAGGAAGAACCAAATCTTTACAATTTACGTCAAATGCGCCATTTGACATCATTTGTAGAGTTTTTTTTGTTTTTTAGAAAGTGAGAAAAATAGCCCCAGGAAACACTGAAGGAAGGAAAATCACATTAATTGTAAAATACTGCACATTTGGGAATGATAGAAGGCTTAATGCTAATCGGTGAAGTGTCCCTTTAACAGATGCTCTTCTCTGGAATCTCAAATATGCACATACTACCAGATACGAAAATAACGGCTCATCACACTCTCCAGGATATTATTGTTCCGGAGGGAGCAACAAACCCCTCCCTCGCTTGTACAGTGGTGACATAATAATCTAACGGTGGGTCTGCGAGCCGATCGGGAGGTTTAAGATTGGATCTGTAAACCCCTCAGATTACCAGATCATCTGGGCCAAACCTCGGCACCGACCAACGTTCCAGACCAGATTTCTCCTCCGATTGTCGGGAGGGCTGAATCGGACCAAAAAGCTTGTGTTGTGAGCCCGGCATTAGCTAAGAACTCTCCTTGTAGAGCTCACTTTACCAACCCACTCTTTCACATCCATGGCTCACGTGTCCCACAGCCCAGCCCCCTCCTGCTGTCTGTCTTGAAGCAGAGGATTCTTAAAATCAGTTCTTAATCTTCAATTAATTTTGCACACTATAATTGTTTCAGTGCTTTTAAGCACTGCGATTACTTCACAAAGCAGAAATGCCTTTCAGTGTTGTATTATAGCAGCAGGGTTTCTGTCTCAGACAGAACCTGAGAGATCCCTTCTGCTTCGGCCCAGCATGCCAGCCTGTCCCAGGGGTAGGAAGGTGGCACCTCGCCAGACCTCCGCGTACCCCCGACAGCTGTGCACATCACCATTTCTATGGAAACATTGGTCATCTGCTGGTCATCCTGATACCGTGTTGCATGCTGGCTACCGTGTTTTTATATGAAGGCGTGAAGCCGAAACATCCCACTTGTTGCCCAGTAAAGCGTATATTTTTATATGAATTTGTGAGTGCCGGGACATCTCCTTCTACTCATCTTCCTGACCCAGGCACCCGATACCTCCACCAAACGTTTGACTTGTGAGCAATGAACCGATTGCACCTGTCTGCCAACTACATTCCCACACTGTTTGGGGCGAGTTAGGAAGAGTGGCCCCCAGTTCCTCGGACCCCACCAGGCCGAAGGGCCCCTGGACTGTGCCTTAATCACCCAAGTGAGCAATGCTCACTTTCTCACAGCTTTCAATCTGTACCAGAGTCCGCCTTCATCCTTTGAGATGTACCCAAGCCCATCACTAGGAGTGCACAGTTCATTTTTCCCATTGCAAATACATTTTTGCTCTGTACTGCACACGCAAAACTATTCTGTGTCTCAGTACAGGTGATATCCGTTCTTATCATGGGCTCTTCTACTTCCCAAATCACCAGAGGTTAGAGCTCCAGCAGCTTAATAGCTCATTCGGTGCTTGTTCGACATGTCAGGATTCGTATAGGTTAGTATCGAGGTAAGATGCATTGTGGGTACAATTATTATTAGTTATAGTTGTTATATTTCATAACATAGATCAAATGACAATTAGGTAGCTGGAACATTGGATAGAGTAGAGATGGAGTATGGCTAGGTGCATTTGTCCGACTGTAACAGAGTTAGTCATACCCTTAGTTTGGGAGCCTGTGGGGATAAATTAAACACGTGGCGGCTTGTAAGACTTCTGCTTTCGCTTTCCTAGTAAGCGCTTTAAGGCCCACGCTCAAGACGAAACCAGCATTTCTGAGAGGCGCGGGGGAATCAAACTCAATGCTCAGAAGCTTCACACAGCGGGGCTTCCAACACACACATTTGCTTTGCGTATAGGAAAAGTTTCCGCACGCCTCAGAATTAATTCCAGTCAGCCGCTCCACAATCCTACGGAATTGTAGCGCCATCAGCACCACGGCCCTAATGGTGTGATCATAGGAGTGTCTCCTCTCTCTCTCTCTCTCTCTCTCTCGCTCTCTCTCCCTGTTCCTCTATCTCTTTCTCTCTCTCCCCCCTTATCTCCCTCTTTCTCTCTCCTCCCCTCCCACTCCCCCCCCCACATCCCTCTGTATCTCTCCACCCCTCTACCTCTCTGTGGGTGATAGCTGTCCTCCCTGCTGATAATGAGCCCTGGGGGAGAGCTGCAGCAGCCCTGGCGGGGGGGGGGGGGTGTGGACGGGACCATCCCTATCTGGAGCCCAGAAAAGATTGGCGCGGAAAAATAAAAAACAAGTTGAAAAGGCTCTCCCCGCCCACGCGCTAACACACACCTCTGCGTCCGCGCCCCTCGTCCGAAATAATTGCGAGAAATTGCCGGTTGTGGGAACGTACGTTTGCTGTTGATTGCCGACCCTGGGCTAGACGGGGGATTGTTTGATGTCTGTGCGGTCCCAACGCGCCGTCTAATTCAAAGACAATCAGGGAGGCGAGATGGCCAGGGGTATTGGCAGCAGACTTCACCTGACGAGTAACCGCCTCTTGTGATACAAACTCAGAAAAAGAAAAACTCTCCAACTAGCATGCTCCTGTGTATCTTACATTCACACAGCTCCTCCTGCAAAGTTTAAAACTAAGGTTATAGACCTCATCAAATAAGCATTAATTATTATTTAACTTCCTTCAGTAAATAAATAGTCAACTGTTCGACTGAATATGAAGAGCAACAGAACCGCGGTGGAACGTGGGTTAGGGACACACAGTGTCTGCCCATGTGTCTCCGGGACAGAACATAACGAGACACATTTGTTTGCGTGTGGGACGGGAGGAGGTGATGTGAGTGTCACTAGCTCTACCGTCGAGTAGAAGCCATGTCGGCGCATGTCCCCGACTGAGTCAGCAGGGCCCGATGTGTCGCACCGAACGCACCGAGGTGGGTCTCTGGCGCGGTGGAGGCGGGGCTTTGGCACGGTGGAGGCGGAGCTCTGGCACGGTAGAGGCGGGGCTTTGGCACGGTGGAGGCGGGGCTCTGGCGTGAAAAGGTGCTCTTCCCCATCCCTCTCTGATTAGCAATTACCGGCGTGGCGCTCCGGCGCAGGTCTCGGCCCGGCAGCCGGGGGCGACTTAATGAGGGAGAGGTGGGACCTCTCTAAATACCAGGCCAGATCAGCCAGCGAGTCCAGCCCTCATCCCTGTCCCTGGGGGGGGGGGGGGAGAGAATGGGAGGAGAGATGAATATAGTGTTATCCACACTTGTCTGTTATCACTGTCCGTTTTCTCCACTCCTCTCTTTTTCTTCCTTCCCTTCTTTCTTGCTCCTTTTCTCTCTTTTTCCCCCCTCTCTCCTTCATTTAATAAGAACTTATGCTGAATAGTTTTGCCGAATAACTAGCTAGTTACGAACGAATACTAACAAAATAATCAGCCTAATTTGGAGAGAAAAAAAATCGATTAAATTACGCCTGTCGACCAAGATTTTCTTTGGTTGAAGACAGCCCTAAATAATAAGAATAAGAATAATGATAATAAATGCATTCAACATTTTTTTTAGGAACCAATTATTTTCGTGAATAACAGTCAGGGTCTGTTTACAACCTGCATGCGCATGGAATGGTCCTGTGATTCGCATTTCCGTGTGACCAGAGATGACTTCATTCTTAAAACGCTCATAATCGTTTTTGTTCTTAAAAACACTCGTTAGGATGGTTTTCATTCTGAAAATGTCAAAAACGGCACTGTGTAACCCAGGCCTCAGGTGAAAGTAGTGGTTCCAGTTTGGGGCTGGTGAATGCAGGATGGGGGGTGCAGACCAGAGGAACCGAAAGTACAGCAGTAGAGAGTAGAGGAGAATACGCTATTACTGTATACAGTTATTACTGACAATTACTGAGAACCGCCCCCTCTCCCTCTCCCTCTCTCTTTGTCTTGCTCATTTATATGAAATTAAAGGTTTCTGCTCAGTCTATAATTAGTTGACCCTGACACTCATTAGGAATACTCTGTACAGTGCCACTTCAGATTAGAGCCAACCGAATATTTCACTTAATGCGGTTGCTATGCCGGGTGGCGTCGTCGTGTTACATGGCTGTTATAACAATGTGCTACGGTGTCAACTCACTCACTTCACTGGAAGACAAGGAGATCTTGCCTGGGGAGAGAGTGCCTAAGATAACAAGGAGATGAAGGGGTTTTCAGCACTGGTTCTTTCAACTGTCAATTCACATATTATCATGTGAGTCATGCAGAGGGAGAATGAACCGATTGCACCTGTCTGCCAACTACATTCCCACACTGTTTGGGGCGAGTTAGGAAGAGTGGCCCCCAGTTCCTCGGACCCCGCCAGGCCGAAGGGCCCCTGGACTGTCCCTTAATCACCCAGGACATGATTCTTGGAAATCATCAGAACATGAACTGGAATAATGTGCCACAACCTTTTCACAGAATGTCTGGAAATAGCAGCATTAGAGGGCGTCTTCATTAAGCAGAAGGGGGATGATGGAGACCTTTCTCACCCCTGCGGTAAGCAGAGAGAGTTATTAGCTGGTGCTACATGGGGGGGAGTGTGTGGGCAGGAGCTCTGGTCCTACAAACGGTTACACGTGCAGATATTTACTTATTCCGATTCTGATATAAACAGAAAGGCCAAGGTGTGTTTTTGGTTGAGTTGAATGGTGAGTCAGTTAGTGTTGAATGGTGAGTCAGCTAGTGTTGAATGGTGAGTCAGCTAGTGTTGAATGGTGAGTCAGCTAGTGTTGAATAGTGAGTCAGTTAGTGGCTCCAGAGGCAGCCTCTTTCCAAGCAAAAGTATATACATATATAAAAATATATACCTGGGCAGACACACACACACACACATACACGTACACACACACACACACACACACACAGAGAGAGAGAGAGAGAGAGAGAGATTGTGGATACTGGGTTCAAGACCGCCACGAGATAAGAGTTGAATGAAATTACACCCAGCAGATGAGAGGAGATGAAGGCACTGATGGAGAGAAAGTGAGATAGAGAAAGAAAGTGTTTAGCCAGCAGACAAAACGGTCAGCGGGCGAGAAGGCTTGGAGGACACCGAGATGAGAGCCAGAGCGCATTTAGTCAGGCCACTCAAATTGCAGAATGGGGATGAGAGGGGGGAGCAGGAAGGGGATTAGAAGTCTATTGATCGGGGCTTCGCAATCGCTTCTCACATTTTCTATGAAGCCATGTTTAATTCAGACCTACTCTGTGGAGAGGGGGAGAGGAGAGACAGTTAGGGACAGGAGAGGAGGAGAGAGCAGGAGAAAGTGTGTGTGTGTGTGTAGGGGGGGGGGAGGGGGGTTGGGGAGTTGTTGGTGACATTATTCGGGCTGTCACAAGTAAGGCTACCCCCCCCCCCCCTCGTTCCTCCTCCGGCCCCCAAGTCCCTCTCTCTACTGCAGGGGTCTCAAACTCCCGGCCCATGGGCCATTTCCGGCCCGCTCCACCCCTCCATCCGGCCCGGGACATGATGTCAGAAATATAATGTAATCCGGCCCACAAAATAATTTCTTGTACACAGCACCGGCAGGCAGGCCTACAATGTGAAATTCAAGTCGTTCAAACGTGGGGCGAAACGCTGTTATTGTGCGCAGCGCGCGAGGTGAATGCTATCACACTATGAGCTATGAACGGAATGCAGCTAGCCACCGAGAGGCTGTTTTCATGGTGTATTATTTTGTGGAGTTCAATGAAAATGCTACAGTACCTGCCTGATGCAAGAAAAAAGTTGCCGTTCTAAAGGAATCTAATGTCAAGCGTTATTCATTATTAAACATGGAGAACTGTGTGAGTCGTAGGGAGACAAGAGGACGAGCCACACAGATGAGAGGGCTAACGCCTCAACAGTCTTTCAAGAGAAGTGTCTGGCAAGAAATAGAATAGTAGCCTAGTCTACAAATGTATTCAAGTGTCTGGCAAGAAATGGAAACAAGCTTGAACTTTAATAAATGCAAGTACAGGTTCAGGGTAGGTTTACAGTAGCCTAGTGATGCATCTTGCAGCTAAAATAGAATAAAGTACAAATGTAGGAAAGTTAGAAAAAAAGATTTGCACTAACTGTTAAAATAGGCTATATTAAAATGTATAGAAACCAGTTTGAATTTGTAGAATGAAAATATTAGTTATGGAATAGTCTCGCAACATTTAGAGACTGACTTGTGAGTTGTCATTATGGAAATGAAAAACGAAGAGAAGTATTGCACTTTCTTATAGTTATTAGTACCTGAAGTTGACATTGAAGTGGCCCTCCTATGAGCTGATGATACCAGCAGAGGCCCCAAGCCAATTTGAGTTTGAGACCGCTGCTCTACCAGCTCTGTGAATGAAATTGCAGTCTCACTATTACCCACACCATTTGTTCTTTTCTGTTTTCCTACCTGACTACTGTTCTAACTTTATAGTTAGTTCCCCTAGAACAGTGGTTCTTAACCTGGGTTCGATCGAACCCCAGGGGTTCGGTGAGTCAGTCTCAGGGGTTCGGCGGAGGTCAAGACACACACCCGACTCATATGATTCGTGATGACACGCCCCGCTTAGCCATCATTGGCTGCAGGTGATCACGCTACATCGCTTGGCCTATCTGTGCTGCAGGGAATTTGGTGCGCTCAGTAGTCGACTTGTGACTGATGTGTGATGGTACGTCGTGTGATTGTGAAAGGAACAGACTTTGTTGCGAAAATGACATGAGAGTGGCACTTGCCAAGGTCTGAATTGGTCTCTGAAAGGCAACAGCATAAGTCACACTGATTTGCAGTAAATATTCATTATTATGCTTTTGTTTTTGTGTGAAAATCATGTTTTGATGGTTTTGTTCTTTGAACACAGTGATGTTGATGCACGGTTCATTTTGTGCACCAGTAAAATATATACCTACAGTATGTTTTGAATTTGAAAAAATCATATTTTATTTTTCCAATTAAGAAGGGTTCGGTGAATGCGCATATGGAACTGGTGGGGTTCAGTACCTCCAACAAGGTTAAGAACCACTGCCCTAGAATCAGTCTGTTAAAACTACAATATGGTTCTGTGTGACATCACTTCCCTGTCCTCTTCATCCTGAAACTGTAAGTCACTTCCTTTCCCAAGGTATCACTCCAGAGATCCTCAGAAACACTTCCTGTTTTCAGAGACCGTTTTGCAAATCGTAACATAGAATAAAACTATTGTCTTTTTTTGAAACCAGCTTGAATCGACCATATCGCGTGTTCTTTGAAATCTACCTTAAACCAAGTATAGTATATATTTTCATTCATAGCTCTCGTTAACCTCACCGGCCGCGCGCTCCAGCAGGGCGTCCAAGCGACGGCAAAACAGCGGTGGGCCAGACTGTGATTATCCTTTCATGATTATGCCGTGTTTCTCCATACAGATTCCGTTTGAAATCTCCGCACATGGATGAAACGCTCCACACACTCCGACGCTATATCCACCCCACCTCTGCCTCACGATGTTGTTATTATGAGAGAGCGAATACACTCAGTCTGTGTTGTCTGGGGAGCTCAAAACAGTGATTCATCTGCTTCTGCTCTTTTTGTGTTTTGGACACAAACAATTGGACTCAGTTCTGTCAGTGACAATGAATGCCCTTTCATGAGACGTAACCCTGGCGTAACTCTCCAACTTAACAGCCTCAAGATCAGAAAGCATGCTTCACGGCTTTTCCACCAGGCCTGCTGCCATATAAGTAGCCTACTGTTGTTACCGTACCGCACAGCATGACACAAAACCAGCAGAACGTCTCTGTTCTTTGAGCTTGCATTTCATCCAGCTTTTATTTGATCCATGTGCAGCAACAGACCCAAGTAAAGAAAAAAAACAAATATTAATAAATAAATCAATAAAATATTTTGAGAACAGGATGGATCATTGATGATGACGTGACTGTTGGTTTCTGTGTATGTCGAGGCTGGCTTCAGTGAGCATGCAGACCGTCTGATCGTGATCGGGCCAGAGTGACCCTGAGGCCTGGATTGAAATTCCCCCCACATACATGCATCCTCACGCTACGCCCCCTCAGTCAGTCTCCGGCTGACGGATATGGTACAGGCAAGAGAAGCATAAATTGGTTCACTTTGCGCTCCCTAAAACATTTATGACAGTGGAATCAGTCATTTAGAGAGCAATATTGCTGATTGATTTATTATAGTCACAGCAGCTCATATTGAAGAGAACACTTTCTGAGCCCTGTGGATTTCCAATTTTAATGTGTTGAGACGTTCTGGGCACCGATGAGTGAGTGAGTGGGTGAGAGAGAGAGAGAGAGAGAGAGAGAGAGACTGGGAGAGAGACAGAAAGAGACAGAGAGAGCGAGAGAGAAAACAATAAATATTGGTTACTACGTTTTAATGTCATTTATTGAATCACAACGCACATCGCAACTCAGGAAAAGTGAATATTTATTTACTGGACACAGTTGTGAATACATAATGATAGGATTAACTGACCTGACGGTAGCTGTGTGAATGAATGATTATACTGTCTCTCAGGTAACATTGCATACATGCCTTGATTTACTGTGGAGAAAAACCCTACAGAAGTTGAGAAGAAGACCGAAAATACTAGCGTGCACAGGAGGAAGCATCACTGGTCCCTCCATACAGTATCCCTTTCATTGAAAATGGTGTTCTTTAACAAATAGTTTGGTGTAAAATCAAGTAATTTGCTGTGATATTTTGTTTACAAAGATGGAAGCCTGAAGCAATTTGGTTTGTGATAGCTGCAACCTTGCACTATTCAGTGCTTATTGTCTCCCACCCGGCGACAGCCGAAGGGGGGACTTTAGGTTAGACGGTGTCACGTCATGAGTGAGTGAGTGAGTGAGTGAGTGAGTGAGTCTGTCAGTCCCCCCGTAGTACCAGAACCCACCACAAACGGGGTGCCTTTCCAATGCATTTTTCCATTGACAAGTACATTTAGATTTTTACATCAAAAACTATACTTGGTGTCTCAGTATAGTCTCAGACAAGTTTACTCGGGAAACCATGTACTTTCTACATCCGCAGAGAGTAGAACTTGTGGTCTTTAATAGCGCTAGATATCTGTGTCTGTATTTCAACATTCATTATAAGACTTCAGACCATACAGGTGCATGAAGTTGTTGGCTATTAAAACGACACTCATCCATCGTTGCTTTCTAAGTGTCTCACCAACCACATGAGCTGGTTTTTCCATTGCCAGTACATTAAGATTTGAAGACTGAAACTAGTATGCTATGTATTTCAGTAAAATTCTATTCTACTGAGGGACACTTCGACTTTTCAAATTCAGAGTTTAGATAAAAGAAAAGATTCCTGGCTTGTTTACTCATTGTTATACATGTTATGGGTCTCATGGATTAGTAGTGCATCATATTAATTCAAAAAGAAATTCCGTCTTTGCACTCCATCATTGCCACAAAGGAATATGCATCATGGGTGGGGGACAACATGTTCACTGTGCACTTGTTCATATGTGGCAAAAAACATATTTTGATCCGCATCAGCATAACTGGATGTCATGAGAGCTATTTGAAATTGATTTGAAACCTTAGTTATTACTGATCTCTCTCTGCTCCAGGGGAGGTAAGACGCTTCTCTTTTCAGCTTTCATGCTCAGTCAGGTTACCATGAGAACTGGACAGTATTCCCATTGTGGCAGGTCTGTGCATGTGCATGAGGTGTCATAAAAGACTGTCTCCACAGGTAAAGTGTTTGTGCGTGCGAGCGCTCATGTGCGTGCGTGCGTGCGTGCGTCCCAGTCTGGGTGACTGGCTACGGTGGTGAGGTAGAGCAGTGTGAAGCTCCAGTCTCATTTGTAGTTAGTCTCACCACTCTCTCGTTCTCCATGCTGGAGTTGATGGAGTGATTCTTACCTGCGATGTACTTGAGAAAGCTATTGTGTTTGGTGATGAATGGAGTTCCTCAGTGCAGTGGGGTCTGGTCTCTTGGAGGTTTAAATCAATCCGTTCATTACTGGGCCTCTGTCAGATTGATAATTTGAAAGTGCAAACAGTGGAGAGGTTCCTTGTGCTGAAGAGAGCACATTTTCATTACATCACACACTGCCACTCTAAGTGCTACTCCTGACATTACTTTGATAAGTAGGGGAATACAGTGCCTGTGAAAACAAATGAGAAACATTTCACGTCCAAGGTTTTTTGTGTGTGTTTACCAAGTTGTGCATAAAAAACATTTTTTTTCCAGAGAATATTTATTCACACACACACACACACACACATACACACACATATTTTAGGGTCAATGAAATGTTCTCTGCACTTAACCCATCCCTTCGTCCTTCCCCCAAGGCCGGGAGAGACAGTAAGCAGTGTGCATGAGCCGCGCCCGAGGACCGTGCTGTCTTCGTCAGGGACGGACAGTGTTAGCGATCGGTTCTTTTGCATGCTTTTCGTATTGGGTATTTCGTATTTTCTTTATGGGAACATGAATATTCCACACAGAACAGCCCAGGCATCCCATGTAGGAATCGAAGCTAGGACCTTCTTGCTGTGAGGCAACAGTGCTATGCACCACGTGTGCCACCAGGAGCATTGGCGATTTTATAGGGGGGGCAGGGGGGGCAAGTGCCCCCCCTGATTGGACATCCCAACTCTGCTCAGATTCTTAAAAAAAAAAAAAAAAAACTTTTTTTTTACTAATTAACACAATTATTAAATACATAATTGTGGTTTGTACCAGTTTGTGTTAGATCATAATTAATTTTAAAAGTGTATTTATTACTTAAACTAGGCTACCTTTAAAAATATTTATATATTCATAATCCACTAATGGCACAACTCGTCCGTCGAAAAAAATGAGATCTGACTGTAGGCTACTGCTCAGTGCTCAACAAGCTACAACTAGCCAACCTGCTCACAATGGCAAAAAGAGCTATAAAAACAATTTACCACTTCTTCATGAAAATAAAAAAAATCTGGCAATGCTAATGAAGAAGCTACCACTCGAAATGACAGCGCAGCAGGTGCAATCGAATGCAGAAGTGCTCCAGAGCCTATCGGAGCTAGCACTAGCACTAGCAACATCACCATCGGCGAGGAAGCTAGCACCAGCAGGCAGTTGCAGTTTGATGTTGTGATGTTGGGTATGGCCTAGTGCTCGGTCATAAAGTCATATTGACATGCTCGTGGTGTCTAGATGAAGTTTGATGCGTTGTACATATTGAATTGTCATACGGATTTCTTATTAGCATACTGTTCACAACTGGTATTCTTTGTAAATAGATGGGACGAGACGGCAGAATTTATTTTATTTTTTTCTCACGTCAAAATGTTGCCCCCCCTACTCTCAGAGGGTAAAATCGCCTATGACCAGGAGTATGACATAAGGACATCCACTTTCCCCTGGAGGAATGAGTGGTGGTGGTGGTGGTCATCATGTAGATCTAGAGCTGTAATATGATGTGAACCAGCCAGCCCCAGTCCTCCTAAGACGCTAGGCTACTGGTAGGTCTCCTCCTAAGACGCTAGGTTACTGATAGGACACCTCCTAAGATGCTAGGCTACTAGTAGGTCTCCTAAGAAGCTAGGCTACTGGTAGGTCTCCTCTTAAGACGCTAGGTTACTGATAGGACTCCTCCTAAGATGCTAGGCTACTAGTACTGTAGGTCTCCTCCTAAGACGCTAGGCTACTGATAGGTCTCCTCCTAAGACGCTAGGTTACTGATAGGACACCTCCTAAGATGCCAGGCTACTGGTACTGTAGGTCTCCTCCTAAGACGCTAGGTTACTGATAGGACTCCTAAGATGCTAGGCTACTAGTAGGTCTCCTAAGAAGCCAGGCTACTGGTAGGACTCCTCCTAAGATGCTAGGCTACTAGTACTGTAGGTCTCCTCCTAAGAAGCCAGGCTACTGGTAGGACTCCTCCTAAGATGCTAGGCTACTAGTACTGTAGGCCTCCTCCTAAGAAGCCAGGCTACTGGTAGGACTCCTCCTAAGATGCTAGGCTACTAGTACTGTAGGTCTCCTCCTAAGAAGCCAGGCTACTGGTAGGACTCCTCCTAAGATGCTAGGCTACTAGTACTGTAGGCCTCCTCCTAAGAAGCTAGGCTACTAGTACTGTAGGCCTCCTCCTAAGAAGCTAGGCTACTGGTAGGTCACATGACTCAGACGTGATAATGAAGAGAGCAGGACAACAGCAGCCCTCCGCCTGGGGATTCATCCGATAGTGCCAGGGTCTTCTCTCACCCCCCAACCCTGTGGAGCCCCAGGGACTGAAGGTGGTGTCTGGTGGCTGCTAAATGGAGAGTCAGACACTTTAACTGGGAGAGGGAGAGGAGAAAGGGAGAGGGGAAGGAGAGGAGAAGAGAGGGAGAGGAGAGAAGGAGAGGAGAGGAGGAGAGAGGGAGAGGAGGAGAGGGGGAGAGAGGGAGTGGAGGGGAGGAGAAGGGGAGAGAGGAACTAGACTGGAGGAGAGGGGGAGAGAGAGAGAAAAGGAGGAGAGAGGGGGAGAGGGAGAGGAGAGGAATAGAGAGGTAGGGGTGTGGAGGAGATGGGAGAGGGAAAGAGGTGAGTAGGAGGAGTCTAATTAACTCTCTAAGGCTGAACAAAATTGAATACGTTTGCGGTTGGATTGAGCACTAGTATTATGAGAATAAAATGAATTCCAATAATCCGCCTGCCATCCACATCTCTCTAATTCATCTTCCACATTGAAGGAGAATGGAAACAATCCTTCTTCTTCCGTTCAATATTTCAGAAATACATTTATTAAGCCACAACATACTGAGCAACTTTTCTGAAAACTCTTGCTCAGCAAGAGGTCTGGCATTTTCTATGGATTGAGGCTCAGGTTCAACATTATACTAAAATAAAATCAATTTTTCCAATATTTTCAGATATTGTCAGATGAATTTAGCAACCACTCCAGTCGAAAATCCAATATGATAACCTACAAGAGCCAAAAAACAACTAAATAATGTAACATCTTTTCAGAGCCCATTCTGCAGAACAGGCAACCGCCAAATCAGGCACACAGTGAAGAAAAGGGTTAGCAGAGGACCCCAACCTTATGTGTAGGCATGCATGCACACACACACACACACACACACACACACACACACACACACACATTCACTCTCTTTCTCTCTCTCTCACACACACACACACATTCTCTCTTTCTCTCTCTCTCACACGCACACAAACACACACACGTTCACACCCTCTCTCTCGCATACACACACACACACACACACACACACACACACACACACTCACACACACACACACACACACACACACACACACACACACACACACTCTCTCTCTCTCTCTTTTGATCTCTCTCTCTCACACACACACCTCTCTCTCTCTTTCTTAGTTGTTGGAAGCGGCGCCCCTGGCAGATTGGATGCAGATTCCGGGCAGGTGAGTTATTAAGACGTATCCGATCGTGGCCTGCGCTGCGGGATAAGGCCTTCGCGGCGGAGCACACTTCACACAGTGAATAATTAGGATATGTATCTGGCGCTAGGGAGAGGCTGGTACCCGGCATCCCGGAACCGCATTAGCAAGGCATTCAACAGCGCTCTGACACAAACAAATGACCCTGCTTGCCACGGCAGGCTAGATAGCATTTTTTTTTTTTTATTGTTCCTGTTGTGGAGGGAGGAGTGTTTTTTTCCTGTTTGGTTCTGGGGTACATTAGCAGGCAGCACCCTCTAATGTGGCCACAGCCTGCGTTGGAATGCGCAGAATGCTAAGCAGCTATTTCTTCATGCGCAGGGTGCTTTATTTCAGTAGAGGACGGGGAAATGAGAGTGTCAGATAGGCCTGGGATATACCGAACACCATTAGACATTGTGCTCCGGGAAAACCGACAATTTATATTCCAAGATCCCATTAGAACTTTCTCAATTAGAAGCCTAATTCCTTGAGATATTGTGAAAATATAGGCATACGGTTAGTCATTTTTTTAAGCAGTGGACATGTTTTTCAAACAGTTTATTTCATATTATACAGGTAACGAGTAGATTTTTTTTCGAGTTCTGAAAACTGATAATCCACTGGTTTGAAAAGCTAAATGAAAGATGTGCTTTACATCACTATTTACACTGTAGAATTGTGTTGATTCTTGCACATGGCAGAGATTGATTTAAAATATAATTGCATAAAACATATTTTTTTATTGAAACATATTTCCTTACTCAGTCAATTCCCCTATCTAATATTTTATGTGCATGGTTTTCTTTGCACTTTGGTTCCCATTACTTCAGATGCCTTTGCCCCTGGTAAAGTCAATAGCTTGACAATGTTCACATGGAATTAGGTTAGTGTTAAATACAGCTGTATATAGTCTGACACTGCCAACATGAGAAATTCAAATGAATAAAACTCAAACTGAAACATTGTTCTGTACAACCCTTTTGGCCTGGACTCAGGGTGTGTTTGGTGTGTGTGTATGGGTGCGTGTGTTTGTGTGTGCGTGTGTTTGTGTGTGTGGGTCTGTGTGGGTGCGTGTGTGTTTACATGTGCCTTTGTGAGTGTTTTTGTAAAAATCCTCCAGAGTGCATCATTGCACACACTCATACAGCCCATGGATTAGTGAACACCTATCATGCATACTGTCATCTCAGAGGGTCTGAGCACTATAGTCTCTTAGAGGACAGATAGAAGAATGAGCTACATTAGAGAGAGCAGGTTAGCCACAAGGCTATACAAGTGTGATCGAGTTACACAGGCTACAATTTATGCAAAGCTTATGGATTAACCCTCTCTTAAGACTCGTGAGCTTCACCCATGTACAGGAAATTATCAGTGGGAAATATGAAAATAGGACATACTGTACATTTCCTTTAAGCATGGCATGGTGCCATACGCATGACAAATGAAGTGCCTTGAATCCTATATATAATTTAGGCTACCAGACAGTAGTTAATCAGTTTATCTGGGTTGTGATATTAATGGCCTCATCACTTCACACTAACAGGTCCATCTACAGTATCAGCTTTTAGGGATAATTTATTTACTAGTTCGCTGACCAGTTGGATAGATATTTTCATTGCATTGAACACAGATCAAATACACCATAGCATACCCTCAGATCAAACCAAATCTGGTCTGGAGGAAGTACTTCAAAACATCCACCCCGGACCTGAACAGATACTCAAAGTCTGTCACTGACCACATCAAGAGCTGCATTAACAGCTGCATTCCCACCAGGACATCCAAGGTGTTCCCCAACCAGAAACCCTGAACATCAGGACAAACATGAAGGAGAGGAGGACTGCTCACCAGTCTGGCGACACGGAGCTCTAAAAGCGCAACAAATCCTCTCTGGAGCCATCAGAGGAAACCTTACGAACTACAGGGACAGACTGGAAAACCAGTACAGTGGCACTGACACCAGGAGCATGTGGCAGGGCCTAGAGACCATCACCAACTACAAAGTGAGGTCAGCAGACATTGTAGCAGCTGATTAAGAGCTTCCAGACAAGCAACACCTTCTAGGTTGACACACTCAACGCATTCTACATTAAGAAGCTGCAGTGTTGCATAAAATGGCATCACTTCATGAATATTTAACGTTTCATATTAAATGTCAGCCATGATGGAGTTGTAGTGGGTTGCAGGTCAAACTGGCATTAGCATGTGGCGTTCTAGGAAATACAAGTGTCAATGAAAAGTCTCACCTCAATCATGATTAAACCAAATCTAATAAAGAATAGGGCTGCAATCAGTTCGTTGATAATCAATTAAACATTTCATTTTCATTATATATGTATTCATTTATACTTTTCATATGAATTTATAGTGGACGGATTATCCCTTTTAACCCTGAAAATACAATGACAACATTTCGAATATTAATTGGATTTTCCCTATAATACTAGAAAGCACAGTTTCTCAGCTTTCAGCAAGTGTTGGAGTGAGGAAATTTTTAGATTTGTTAGATATTTTTTTTATATTATTAAATATTTGTTAGATATTTTTAAAATGTTGCCGGTGACGTGGTCGTATTACAGTACTCAACGTGCATTTCCTCAACGTCCTCGTTTCAGCGAGTCAAACTACAAGACCCACAATTCCTGCATTACACGTGGTTTCTGTTGACAGAGCTGACACGCCGAATGTATAGCATCCTCTGACTTAAGTGTGACAAAGGTGAGTATAAAACATATGTAGCCCGTTGTTATCATCGCATAGGTCACACATTTTACCTTATTTCGTTTGTGCATTGTTGTCAAGTGCTTCACAGTTTTAAAACTACTACACCAGAACAACGTGGCATCTTCCTGAGTGTAGCCGCTAATGTTAGCTCGGCTAACTAGCTAGCAAGCTAGCTATCAAAGAATGTAACACTAAGATATATAACCAGCTAGCTAGCTAACATTAGTTAACAGGTAACGCATGTGGCTAACGAGCTTTCTCACTTCCTCTCCATTCATACTCCCACTTGAAGGTAAAGTGAATGGATGCTACATAGCTACGTTAGCTACACTAATGCTACATGAAGTACGCTCGCCAAGCTATCTAGATAAGTTACGTAGCCTACGTACTTAACTTGCGTACGTACTTTGTTTATATCACAGTCTGCTTTAGCTAATGAGTCAAAGGCTAAATGAACTAATACGAGTTATGATCTGTTAACTAGCTAGGCAAACACGACTGCCTAATGTCTTGGACCTAGTTTGCTGGCTTGTGTTATTACAGTAGCTTGGCAATATGGAATTAACGATACCTAACGTTATGACTAACGCAACTCATTTCGTGAACGGCTCAGATTTTGTATTGTTAAGCTGCATATTAACTGAGCCCTGAGTCGAATGACTTTCTCCTCCAAGTTAATGTGTGTGTATGTGTTTCTTTCAGTCAGAAAGTAAAGTGTCACAGCCCTACAGTGTATGGATCGTAGAGTGGAGTGCCAATCATGCCTCCACCACGGCTTACGGGCGCCTTGCGCTCTTTCTCCAACGTCAGCAAGCAGGAGGACTTCATCGAAGAGGTTTACGATCTGAAGGTAGGGCGAAGCTTCAAAAAGATCTTCAGGCAGACTCCAAATGAAGTGTAACCTTTGCAAGACCTTATTCTCCTTCCTCTGAACAAGCCTAGACTGTGGCACTTTTGCAATGTTTTGCTGTGTGTGTGTGGGGGTGGGGGTGGGGGGGTTCTCAACAGCACTTAGTTCTATTTTGTATGTTACGTTTTGTATGTTTTTGTATGTTATCTGTATTGTACCTGAGATTGTGTACTGTGTATTTATGTTTTTATTTATTTATCTTGTGTTCATTTGTTTACTGTTAGGACTACAGATGGAAATTAGCTTCTCGCTAAATCTGGTGCACTCATCTTTTTATATATCCGCGAAATGATTAATAGGTGCACACTGTCCTTTTTTAAACTAAACAAACTAAACTCCCCCATTTATCTTGTGATGTTCTGATCATGGGCAGCTCTGCTGGTAAAGTGCTGAGTGACCTGAGGGGAACTTGGGAAAGGTCTTCAGAGCACCACCTCACATCTGCTCTGCTTGGCCTCTACGTTTAATCTCCAGACTAGGGAAACTGCTGCTAAGAGGGAGGGAGGGAGGGGGGGGGGGGTGGCTAGAAGATAATTTTTTAGCTTGTGTTAAAATGCCTGGTTTTTGAGGACATGGAAGTGCTGATCGTAATGAAGTCATGGGAGTTAATTCTCTTCCTGGCCCTCCAGACGGAACCCTGTGACCTGTGGGGCACTAGCTAATACCATATACAAGTTATTTCTAATCCTCTCAGGCTGTTACCTTATGTGGCATCCTGGTTTGTCTTCCGAGTCCTGATTTAACTTTGTATTACTGTATGTGTGTGTGTATGTGTCTTAATAGCTTGAGAGCTATCATTTCTTGTAACACTGCTATTGTGTTTCCTGTCTCATCTCAGGCCAAGCGGTTGAAGAGGCAGGAGCTGTTTGCCAGAGAAGGCCTGACATGGCAGAAGATCGTCCAGTTCTGCACTCAGCACCTGGAGAAGGCGGAGCAGCAGGCTGCCAACCAAGAGCTGAAGTGCATCCTACAGGCAGCAAAGCAGATAGGTAGTCAACTCGCCGTCCTGGAATCCTCACTCATTCATTCAGTTTATGATCAAAGGAAATATTGATCGGAAAAGAGGGTCTTTTAAGTCAATTCCTCTCACGACTACCACTGTATCTTTTTGAATTCTGAAGCGGTTAAAGCTCAATGAGAGAACTTTTGTATAGTTCAATATTAACTTTACTTGCGATTAGTTTATGAATTGGCCTTAGCAAGACCCCAAAAATCGTTTTCGTGACATGAGACTGCATGAGACCCTGTGGATTTATTATTTTAGAATTTCTGTATGTCGTAACGTTCCCCCAGGACACCACTGGATCCTGTCCTTTTCATCTCACCCTGATTGTAACGATTACCAGATTACCAGACCCCTCAGGATACCTATCTGAACACACTCCACATCCTTTGTAGTCCCAACTCCAAAGATTCCCAGATTCCCAGGCCACTCAGGCAACCTGTCCGAATCATTCCAAACGACCCCAGCCCTCTCTCTCCCTGTGACCTCTTGAACATTACAACATTACATACTGTCCTTTGTCCAGAACTAAACTATCTTTTTTACCCTTACAGTAGCTACAATCCTCCAATCCAGTCTGCTCCACACATGTTTGTGACCCTTCCCCCCCCCCCCCCTCATCATTACAGCGAGTGAGTGGGGAATTGTGCGAAGTGTGGTTCTTAAAACGCAGTGCTGATTTTATCACGGCCAGAGGGGCTGCCAAAGTGCCGAGATATCTCATTTAGCTTTTAAGTCGCACAGAAACGGACGTTTGAGATCATCTAACTTCCGTAGTTTGACGTATTTCCGACGCAAACAAGCTTTGAGGGTGGGACATAATGTTTAGAGGAATTTGATTGGAACATTGACAAGTGGACGGGTTTTAAGAACTTTAGACAGATTCGATAGAATGATAGTGTTGATTGACGGGTGGATGTCGTGAGATTATTAGCCTAAAATCTAAGGTACCTGGTGTCGTAATTGCAAGTGACCTACCATTTTCCAGGAAGTAAGAAATTTTATACTTTGATATAAGATTACAACAAAAGTAGAATTTTGTAATTTTTTGGGCATACATTGTTGAATAGGTGAACACTATGACCAATTATGTGAACCAAAATGGGACAGGATGCTTTTTTCATTTCTGTGCGACTTTAATTAGTCAGTGATAATTTTGCTACATGCAAGCTTAACACTTTCACACGTGATTAATGTCACCAAGCTCCGTGCTTGTTTCAAATGAAAGCTATAATTTTGGCTGCTACTGAATCTGAACTAAACAGTTACACCGTCTCCATCATTTAGCTAGCTTGCTCACTAGCTAAACTCACCATGTTATTATTCATCTGTATTTTCCCCTCTGGGATCAATAAAGTCCCATACCAACAGTACCTTACTCAGGTCCACTCAGGCCATCTCTGCCAGTGATGTAACAAAAATGTAACTGGTGGCTAGTTAGCTGCTAGTTAGCCATTTGTACATTTCTTATTAAAAATAAATCATAGCATACAAAATCTAAGAAATGTGAACAAATATTTTCTTCATATACAAACAAACGTACAAAGGACGTAATCCATAGTTTGCCCCCCCCCCCCCCCCCATCATTTTCGCTGTAGGCTTTGTATTTTTAGAACCACGGAAGTTGCAGATTGGCCTACAAAATACTGTAAATGATGGCATCATTGAGAGGCCTATCCCACTGCGTCCATTAGCGTCAACCATCAACCACCAGACGCTAATGAAATGAATCCATTGTAATTAATGTCAGCGACTCCACTGCAGCCATTGTGCTGCCTTCGATGCCTGTGTTCCACGTTATAGAATGGTATCTCGGATGGAGAACGGGTTCCAACCGAAGGCGTTGTCACGCAAGGTGTCTTGCCGCCATCCTCCGTCACGGCTCCTCAATGGCATTTACTGCCCGCCCCCCATGCGTCTCATAATTAGATCAAGGTGCACATCCCCCAGAATTCCTCCCAAGTCGCACGGCGGATACACACGGCGCCGCTCTCCCGCTGGCCTCATTACCGTCCTGATCCTCCCCGGCGGAGGGGGAGGGAGGGAGGAGGCGGGCGGGGCCGAGGCGTGGTTGGGGGGGGGTGGAGGGAACGCAGCGGGGCGGGGATTGGAACCTGGCAGGGTGCCCGCCGCCCTCTAATCCCGCCGCGCCTCTGACTGATGTGGGAGCCGGAGCGGACGCCTCCTGGGCGGGGCTTGTCTGTAGGGGAGAGGGAGGGCTGAAGGACACTCCTCTCCTCCTCTCCCAGGACATGCCGTGTGTGTGTGTGTGTGTGTGTGTGTGTGTGTGTGTGTGTGTGTGTGTGTGTGTGTGTGTGTGTGTGTGTGTGTGTGTGTGTGTGTGTGTGGAGGATCTAGAGCTCCGTGTGGCCTAGTCAAGGCTGTGAGGGCGTCTCTGAAGAAACCTTGTGTGTCAGTCAGAGTCGTATTATTTGAAAGCTGCAGCGTATTGTTTACAGATTACAGTTGGGCCCGAAGCCTGTTTATTTACCATCTCACTTTACCATCTTTTGTTTTCAGAAACTGCAGAAAATAACAGAAACTGTCAAAAAATAACACACAGATACAAGCGAGTCCACCATTACCATGTTCAGTTGTCAGGATAGTCCCTTGAACATATCGACATAAGACTCGGAAACTTGTTCTCATTTAGCCTCCCTTCACTGCACTATTTTTCATCTCTTATCACCAGGAGAGAACGGCAATATTTGTTGTTTTTCAAAACGCTTGTGACCGTTTTTTTGCTTCTAAAACCGGCCCTCAGCCTGTCAGTGTATCAAGAGCCAGGCAAAGTGAAGCTCTTAAACACAGTGAAGAGGATGAAAGGCAGCTATAGCGCCCTGACTGACACAAGCTACGTGCACGAAGCTTTTAGACCATTTTAATTGGTTTAAATCCTTTTCATCTGTTACTGCCTCTTCAACCCCCCGCCCGCCCCCCCCCCCCACGATTCTGCTTTTCCTCTCTGTCTCTGTGACATTTTTTTCCTCTAATTGGACAATTAGTCTGTATTCCTTTTATTAAAACGAGCTCGGGTTGGAACTGTTTGGAGGTACGGAGAGGACACGTGTCTTTCTACGTGGGTGAGTTGTTAGGAAGGGTCAAAGGTCGAATTGCTGAGCTGGAACAGAACACGTCCACGCGCTAACGGGGAGGGGGGGAGTTGGGGGTACGGTGGAGTTAACCAAATTTGTAAATGGTTGATTCACAAAGGCCTTTCCTGGATGTGCGTGCCGGGACCTGCCACACAGTTCTGTGAGGGTGCATTATCAACGTTTAACCACATATGTATATTTGTTTTGTTAATACCGCTGCCAGCCTGAACTGAGCTGAGAGGAATTACGTTGCACCTGGATCTGGCGCTTTCCGTTTACATTATTGTCGGCGGGTGAAACAGGTAGCCAAGGAAACAAGCTCAGGGCAAAATAAATGTGTGAACTGTATTCCTAAGAAAAATAAATTGCAGTTGTAGCAATGTAACAAAAGAATGCACACAACACGGCTGTTTCTCCATTTCCGTAGTTGATTGAAGACGTTAGGCACACTGGCAGGATGGAGGGTAAGGGAGGTAAGGAATCAAGCATAACATCACAGCTGCTGTCAACCTGTGGTACTGTGATGAAAGCCCATTTTCTGACATTTTCAAACTCTGTCTCCACAGAGGTAGGGGAAACACTGCCCTTAGTCAGTTAGATACCATGGTAAAAGTCTTAATTGTGGTGATTGTGGTACAGTAATAACTAACCATTAACAGCATCACGATGACCAGATACCTGCAGTATACTGCCTCAGTTAAAGCACTGGAACTGATGGTGACAATGATCATGACGAGTGCCTGCATGATAGGGTTCCCATTTATATCTCTAGATTTATTGCTGTATGATGTCTCAGTTTGGAATTGCATTGTTTGTACATAGTTTGTACACTGCCACTCAGATGAAGTTATTTTAATACTGTCAGTTTAATCCTACCTTGCCAGCTTGTGGTGCCATCTGCATGTGAGAGGACCACAGTGGAAACACGTTTTAACTTCATTTTCTTCATCCTCGATGATTTTAGACGTACAAATTTTCTTGGTGTATTCTTAAAGCTACATGAGATAACTCAGCACTTTGGCGGCCCCTCTGGTCGCGATAAAATCGGTACCGCGTTACAAGAACCACACTTCCCACAATCCCCCACTCACTCGCTGTAATGATGGGGGGGGGGTTATGATAACAAACGCATGTGGAGCAGACTGAATTGGAAGATTGTAGCTACTTCAATGGATTTTCTGGAAGGATGGCTTCAATGCAGGTATATACATGGGATTCAGCCATGGCTGTTTCGTAGTTTTCGATTCGCGGGGCGTTTGTTGTTTTCCTGATATTGTGACAGGCAAAATGGGTCAATTCCCTTCCCTCCACAAGATTTCCCACTAGTGTACTAGCCAGTACACCGAGATTTTAAAATAATAAATTCACGGGGTCCTATGCAGTCTTGTGTCATGAAAATTATTTTGGGGGCCAATTCATTAACTACTAGTGAGTAAAGGTGAATACTGAATACTATAAAAAGTTCTCATTGAGCTTTAAAGTCGTCAAACCAACAAACTAACTAAAACTAAACCGAAGATGAAACCGTGTTCCCTCTCCTCTCTGACAGTGGGGGCGGACCACGGCCAGGACGCCATCGAGAGCGCCGCTGTCTTCCTGTTCGAGACGTTCCACAACAAAGACCACGTGGGCCACGAGGAGACGCGCGCCATCAAGCAGATGTTCGGCCCCTTCCCGTCCTCGGCGGCGGACGCGTCCTGCGGGGCGGTGGCGCGGGCGGTGGCGCCGCTGGACGAATCGCAGGTGGAGGACTTCGTCCAGGCGCAGGGCTCCCGTCGGACCGCCCGCCTCAGCGGCGCCGTGTTCGGACGCAACATCGCCTTCTCCTACGAGTGCTACGCGCTGGAGCCCAAGGAGGAGCTACCCTGGGTGGGGGAGGAGGGTGGTGGCGGCGGCCTGGACTTCCACGGTCTCCTGAGCCACCGCCAGGAGGGCGGGGTGGGCTGGAGGAGCGCCGGGGGCGAGGTGGACGGGGGCGGCGGCGGCCCGGGGGTGGGGGACGGCCAGGCGTCCGGGGACGGGGCCATCCTGAGGGCCGAGGCGGAGAAGTACCTGGACGGTGGGAACATGCTCTCCTCCAGCCCGGAGGAGCTGTGCACCTCTCTGTTCGAGATGCTGGCCTCCCACAAGAGTGACGATGAGCTACAGAACGAGGTGAGAACCCCCTCTCCACCCCCCCACCCCAAAATCCCCTTCCTTAGCATTCTTTAAGCATAGGACCGTAATGGAGCATAATGGCATTACATTATATTACACTACATTACATAACATTAGTCATTTAGCACATGCTTTTTTCAGCTGAAAATGTTCTCCGTCAATCAACAACATTATGGGTTAAGTTGTAAACGAGGCTCTACGTCCAAAATTCTGAACTGCCCCTTTAACTCTCGAGGTCCTCAACTTTGGACAATGGAGGGGAAAGCCGTGTTTTGCTCGTAGTGTACATCTCAGTGAACTTTGAGAGTCTCACAAGAGGGAGCTGTCATAACTCTCCTCTGGTCTCCACCACCTTGACCTTTGCCAGAAGCCCCTTGGCCTTTAGCTGGGAGTTTGATCCTGCAGACCTCCCTCCTCTCCCGGGGGCCTCCTCCAGCCCAGAGCAGGAAAAGACAGTTGCTCCCGCCATGGTTCATCATGCCCCAGTATGTCGAGGTCAGGCCGACCTTGTGTGTTCATTCAGGCTGCATTCCGAGTCACGCACTTCTAGGGCTGGGTTTAAAAAATCGATTCATCGATTCTGAATCAAATGATTCAGAATCGATTCATGAATCCCAAAATCGATCTTTTATTTAATGAATGAATGAATGAATAAATGAAGGTATGAATAGTTAATTAATGCATTCAATGATTCATTCATTCATTCATTTTGGGAAATCAGTATTGATACCCAGCCCTAGTATTGATGTGTTGCATAACTTGGCAGTAATGTAATTAAGGTTACAGCTAAAAAAACAGTTTTAGTAACACTAACTGAATCAATATTGAATCGAATCGAGATAATCGATTCTGAACCTTATGAATCGGAATCGAATCAACTCTTGAAATTCGACTCGATACCCAGCTCTACGCACTTCCATACTATATACTGTATAGTATGCCAAAAATTGATGTAGTATGCTCCAATACATAGTATGCCACATGCAGTATAGCAAAAATACCAGGATGTCCTACTACATCCGCTCGTATTTTGCAGTATGCAAACCAGCACCCGTTTCTGCGGATTTCCGACCCACAATCCTGTGCTCAGCCGAAATTACGTCACGTGACGAGTCGCTCCGGAGGCGTTTTAATGAATCCCCCGCTGTGGACGAA
The DNA here is from genome assembly GCF_949987555.1 of Borostomias antarcticus. Lineage (NCBI taxonomy): Eukaryota > Metazoa > Chordata > Actinopteri > Stomiiformes > Stomiidae > Borostomias > Borostomias antarcticus. The sequence goes on along the minus strand of NC_140241.1, from coordinate 8,449,834 downwards.
CGCCGCTTCATGGACAGCGACGGATGCGTTCAAATTTCAAGGCCGCAATGTAATAAGGTAGTATGTCCCGATTGGATGCATACGGCGTGCAAAGTGCGTAAAGTATGAGATTGGGAACGCCGCCTCAGAGTTGGTTTTGGCGGTAGCGGCGCCGCCGGGGCGCGTAGAGTAGACCCAGCCAACCCGCTGACGGGAGGCCTGAGGGCCAGCACAGCCGCGACTACAACTGCAATTACGTCTTCACAGAGCCAAAGTGTTATTAAGACAAGCTGTTAAATCTATAAAGAAAGAACTTAGGCCTAGTTAGGGGTCGAGAGAGAGGGAGAGAAGGAGAGGAGAAGAGGGAGGGAGGGAGGGAGGGAGGGAGGGAGGGAGGGAGGGAGGGAGAGTGTGGAGCCAGGTTTTGTCGAAGTAGGGGAAAGGGGGATTGATGAGTCTCTGGGCAGAACTCCCATTCCTCTTTCACAGGTGCTTAATTCAAAGGCTTTCTTCTTTTCTCTCTCTCTTTTCTCTCCTTTTCTCTCTCTCTCTTCTGGAGCCCAAAAAAAGCCAAGGTCGCTACACGGCTTAATTAATATCATTTATCTCCTCGGTTTGTTCTACACTCCTTTTTCTCCGCCCTGCATCCAGACAACAAGAGGAATGTTGTTGCTTTGTGTACAGTATGCGTGTGTGCGCGCGCGGGGCTGTGTCTGTGTGTGTCGTGTGCGCGTGGGGATGTCTGTGTGTGTGTGTTGTGTGTGTGTGTGTGCGTGCGCACGTGGGGCTGTCTGTGTGTGTGTTGTGTGTGTGTGTGTGTGTGCGTGCGCGCGCATGGGGCTGTTTGTATGTGTGTGTGTGTGTGTGTGTGTGTGTGGTCAGGATTAGGGAGCCCCCTATGGGCTACTGACTGGAGTATAGTGTGCTGAAAGCTCTCACAAGATGTCATGCATTACTTTCACTTATAAACTTAGATGGTGCACTACATCATTCTGTCTCCTTGCATGTCCTTCTCTCTCTCTCTCCCTCCCTCTCTCTCTCTCTCTCCCCCTCTCTCTCTCTCTCTCTCTCCCTCCCTCTCTCTCTCTGCGACAGTACCTGTTTCTCAGGGGCGGCACCACTACCTAGCACTACATTCTACTCTAATGTTCCTCACGTAGTTGACATTTGGAAGCGAACTCCGTTCCACTGACATCTTTGAGACGTAGGATGCCCTTTGTGGTGCGCGATCTCTTCCGCGCTCATCCCTGCCGCATGTCTGCAAAGTCAACAGCAAAGTTTAAACGCTCAGTTTCACTGCCATTAAAGCTGACAGTAAAGAGGAGCAGCTACTATATTTATTTCACATTTGTAACCTCCCGGAATGATGACATTTTGCAGCAGTAGCCGCGTCTGAAGTGATTGGTGAAAACAACCCGCTGGGAAAAGTCATTTGACTCTGGCTGATTCGAAAAGTAATTCAGAATCTGTAGGGTTGCAAAATTCGGGAATATTCTCAAACCTCCCATGGGAATTTATGGGAATTAGCCTAATGGCAATTAGCGGGAATAAACTGGAAAACATAATTTATTCCCATCACAACATTTCTAGTTAATTCCTCTTAATTCCCACTAATTCCCATTACGGTAAGTCCCATTGGGAATTTTGGTACAGTTTGTAAATATTCCCGGACCACAGGCTATTGACATCTATTGACATGGTAAAAAACAAGGTTCTAGCTCCACTCATGTCTGATATCTGATCCTAATAATCTTGTTCAGTTGTTAGCTATAATTTGCAGCATAGGTTATGCATGAAACGGACCTGCTTCCACCGATACTAGCTAGGTAGTAGCTAACTTGCACTAGCTGACTTTAGCTATCAGCTATAGTAGTTAGCTTGCGCTAACTGGCGTTTGCTAGCATGATGAGCTAGCTAACTAACATTGCATCCAATGTAACGTTACAAGTAGCCTGCTCTAAACGTTAGCTACAAGACTTACAGTATTTACCCTGACCAGTCAAATAACTACTACAATACTAACTTGGCCAAAGGTAGCTATAGCAAGGAAAGATGGCTAACGTAGCACTAGCCTACATGTAACGTCACATTTTTTAGCTAACTACTGTAGGTTAGGTTAGTATCCCAAATGACAATTCCCAATGTTATCCACACAAAAGACGGTAATCAATTGAATTACAGAAAGTAAACATTGAGTAAAAGTGGACAATTAAGTTTGACCATTTTCTCTCAGGTAAAGTCCGTCCATAGGCTAGGCTACACAGCCTTTGAGACGAGTAACGTTCCCGCTTTCGACTGTATAACGGCCAAGTGGCTAAAATCATTCCCCACAGTCACACTGAAGGCTGATGGCATGAGACGTGTCTGCACTCTGCAGACAATTTTTTTTTTTATATCTGCCTTGTGAGCACAGAGTTGGGCCTATGCCGATTACCTCAACAGGGCATTATATCGGCCCAATTAATCGACCTGCCGATTGGTCGACCTCTAATACACGTGTTCTCACATGACGCCTTGTCTCACAAAGGAACAGGGCCAACGATGTTGTTAAAATCACACCATTGCCACATGACTTACATGAGCGACCCCCCACTGTGAGCACACAGAAACCCTGTTTGTTGGCTTATAGCGATTGAAATGACATGGGCTGCTGCTGCTACTGATACAACGGAATTCATTCAGCCATATAGGCTATGCTATCTGGACACCTTGGCCGGCCCATAGGATGTTGGGGGGGCGGGGTGCAGTGTGTGATGCCTATAGAACCGTTTTGTATTTTTGTGGAGGGTGGGGGGGAAGGGGAGGGGAGCTGTAAGGTAAATATGACTTCAGGGTTGTATAGTTTGCGGAAGGGACACTGTCTTCCTGCCGTCCGTCCCCCCCGAGGAATCCACGACTTCCAGGAGAGACTACCGCAGCAGTACCCCCGGCCCGGTGGACTCCCAGACAAGGGATTCACAAGAGCCTGTGAAATAACTCTCCACGTGCCCCTCAGACTGACCCCCCCCCCCCCGCCAGACAGACACCACCACAAACAAACCGCCACTGAGATGGAGAGAGCTCCAGAGGAGAGGTGTAGGATAGACGGTGGAGGAAGCGCTAAGATGACCCTCAGAAAGGTGACCGGCTGACCCCGTCATCAAAGTGTGTTTGTTGTTTGGGTCCCTCAGCACAGCTGGCGTCTGCTCGTCCCTAGACCAGGAAAAATCCATCCGTCTGCTGACTGAAAAACGACCATGAGGCTGTCTGTAGAAAACTAGCTTCATTAGCCTTTCAAGTGCGCGTGCGTGCGTATGAGTGCGTGTTGCGCGTGCGTGTATGTCTCAACACGCCGCTAGGCTTATTACTCTCCTCTCCTCGACTAGCCTGGCGTTGCGTGGTCCTCCTCCCGGCTTTCTGATTGGACCCAGGTTTGCTGCTGTGTTTCTGTCACCAGTGCCAGGTGGCGGTGTTTCTGGGAAGCTAAGTGTAAGAGCCGACTCTGTCTTCTGACGCAGACTTCGGGGATGATAATTACCAGGTGCTCAGTCTTGGCACCAGCAGTGTTGGCTTGAGCCATAGGAGTGTGTGCGTGTGTGCGTGTGTCTGCGGATGTGTTGGCTTACTACTGTGTAGTATTTTTTTGGCTCACAACAACTGATGTCTGCACGCCTCCACTCTTTTCACTCTCCTCTTTCTCTCCTCTCTCTCTCCCTCTCTCCCCTCTCTCTCCTCTTTCTCTAATCTCTCCCTCTCCTCTCTCTCTCTCTCCTCTTTCTCCTCTCTCTCCCTCTCTCTCTCTCCCCTCTCTCTCTCTCCCTCCCTCTTTCTCCTCTCTCTCCCTCTCTCTCTCTCTCTCTCCCTCTCCCTCTCCCTCTCCCTCTCCCTCTCCCTCTCCCTCTCCCTCTCCCTCTCCCTCTCCCTCTCTCACTCCCTCTCTCTCTCTCTCCCTCTCTCTCTCCCCTCTCTCTCTCCCTCCCTCTTTCTCCTCTCTCTCTCCCTCTCTCTCTCTCCTTCTCTCTCTCCCTCTCTCTCTCCCCCTCTCTCTCTCTCTCTCTCTCTCTCTCTCTCCCTATCTCTCTCCCTCTCTCTCCCTCCCTCTCCCTCCCTCTCCCTCTCTCTCTCTCTCTCTCTCTCTCTCTCTCTCTCTCTCCCTCTCTCTCTCCCCTCTCTCTCTCCCTCCCTCTTTCTCCTCTCTCTCTCCCTCTCTCTCTCTCCTTCTCTCTCTCCCTCTCTCTCTCCCCCTCTCTCTCTCTCTCTCTCCCTATCTCTCTCTCTCTCCCTCTCTCCCTCTCCTTCTCTCTCTCTCTCTCTCTCTCTCTCTCTCTGCTCAGCTGTTTGAGCTGCTGGGCCCGGAGGGCTTCGAGATGATCTCCACGCTCCTCCAGCGAAGGGCGGCCATCGTGGACTCGCTCCTCGCCATCCCCGCCCCCGACAGGCTCAGCTGCCCGCCAGGTGAGCCCACGCCACGCCGCCCATAACCAGGTCGTCTCCATAGCAACCGCAACACCGCCACGACGGGCCGGCAATCCCGGAGCAGGGGGTCGACCGTCGAACGGGTGAATCGCAGACGCTACGCAGCTCAGAACGACGCCAACCGGAGGGTCTGAGACTGACACAGCACAGTTAGCCGCAGTGGAGTATTGATCACCCAGCGAGATCTGTAGGGCTCACAGGGAATAAGATACTAATGACCGCTGTCTTGCGTCTCCAAAATGGCACGTTTTCAGAATGTTGACCGCTGCTTTCTTGGCCGGGTCACCCTTGCAAAAGAGGCTCTTGTGTCTCAGTGGTGTTTTTTTTCCTGGGGAAATAAAGGTTAGAAATAAAAACAAAATAAAATAAATATGTTTTTGAACATAAATATCACATATGATGAGCTTTTTAGATTACATTTAATTGGCCCCCAGGGCTGGTAGGGGTTCAGATGTTGTAAAGGGTAGTGACAGCTTTCAATTGAGGGGGAAAAATATCTATTTAAAAAATCACCAAAATGGAGTTATGAGATTTTGACCCTACTGCAGTGAAATTATGTTAAGTACAATATAAATACATATAAAATACAAGGGATCTGTTGACTGTATACGCTTTCCTGTGTAGGTGAAGAAGGTTACAGTTGACATTCGGTGTAAATCTCTGCTAGTCTGTTTGCTGCGGGTGGGGGGGTGGGGGTTATCAGACACTAATATCCATTTCAAAGTCAAACCAGATCCCGTCGTCTCCTTCCCTTCCCACGCCCAGTCCTTCTGCGTGGGAGCCGTGTTCAGAGCTCCCCCTTTGGGCGGGGGCAGGGGTAGCGGCAAGTCTGGCGGGGTCACGAGGGTCGACTGCCGACTGTGCATTCCCCATGCCGGGGTCGTGACCTCCGGCACCTGTTCCGTGTTCAGATGTTAATCCCGACAACAGCAAAGTGCCAACGATCCCCGGCGGTCCACCGGGACAGCTTGATGGACAAATCAATACGTCCCACTCAACTGGAGAGCCCTTTGGATTCCCCTTACTAGTTACAGAAACACACAGGCACATCAGAGGTCCTCTCCCCCTCCACCACCTGTCTCCTCTCCACTCTACCCCTTCCCTCCCCTCTCCTCCACCCCTCCCCTCTTCTCTCCACTCCTCTCCTCCTCCCCTCCTCTTCTCTCCTCTCCTCTTCTCTCCTCCCGTCTCCTCCCGTCTCCTCTCCTCTCCTAGCCTCGTTAGACCATCCTGATTTCACGCGCGTGTGTGCGCGATGTGTGCGCGCGCGCTTGCGTGTGTGTGCGCGCGCTTGTGTGTGTGCGCGTGCGTGCGTGTGGAGGCACAGTCCTACTGAGCTGTTCCTCAACACAAACCGGCTTATTAGAAGACTTCTTCCAGCATATGTTGTTGTGGAAGGGACCTGGTCTTCCGCTGGGATCTGCAGCGTAGCAGTAGCCTGCCGCGTGGCGTGTTTGCAGCTAGACGAAGCCCCATGCTGGCTGGCAGTGTGTTCTCTCTCTCTCTCTCTCTCTCTCTTTCTTATCTCTCTCTTTGTCTGTCTCTCTTCTCATCTCCCTGTCTGTCTCTCTCTCATCTCTCTCTGTCTCTCTTTCTCTCTGTCTCTGTTTCTCTCTCTCTTTCTCATCTCTCTTTGTCTGTCTCTGTCTCTCTCTCTTTCTCATCTTTCTCTCTGCCTCTCTCTTTCTCACCTCTCTCTTTGTCTCTCTCTCTCTGTCTGTCTCTCTGTTTTTCTCTCTCTTTCTCATCTCTCTCTCTCTGTGTCTGTCTCTCTGTCTCTCTCTCTCTCATCTCTCTCTCGCTCTCTCTGCTCAGAGGCTGAGACTTGTTTAAATGTGAATAGTGGGAGAGTGGAGGAGGATATCTTGGGGAAGACAGGCACGGACGATTTGTCATCGCTCGGGAGGACGTCTTGTGTTCTGTACTGAACAGCAGACAGACATCAAAGACCTGCAGCACCACTGGAGTTCTGTTTCGTTTTGCAGCCATTTCAAGTCTGGGTTATGTTTCCCCAGCCACAGCTACAGTAGGGCCCTTACTGTTTGATTGTCTCTAGTCTCTTTTTATAGATACAGACCCTGCTGATGAACAACCGCTTAATTAAAGCGGACTCGGTTACGTAGAAATAAATCATTATCAGTTTGTGTGTACCTAATTGATTTGAATATTTAATCAATTGATCCACATGTAATTAAGACGTATTAATCATTAATTAGTGGTTTGGCTTCCGGGACATACGAGCCCTGCTGGTACGGTATCAAGTGCAGCGGTTGATTGGCCGATTGGCTGCAGAGTTGATGTTCAGTTGGCCAAGGCAGTGGGGTTCCAGCTGGCTGTGTAGTGAGTCAGAGTAGGATTGGGTGGCCAAAATAGGAAATCTCTTTGTTTTGGACGATTCATGGTTTTAAAAGTAAAAATAAAAACAGTTTACATTGACAAAAAACAAAAAAAATTCTTTATAATACTAACCTTTTAGTCTGATAGAGAATAAACAGCAGTGGCATTCAAGTAGGCCTGTGTCATTCAAGTAGGTCTATGCCATCAACTTCTGTAGGCCTAGATGTCCTACTACAGGGTAGGCTAATGAAAATGGCCCAAATGGACAGCTGCTACAGAGATGAGTCACTCTAAATGAATCCATTCTGCTTTCATGGCGGGAGAATAGCCACCTCTCTGAAAATCCACGGCAGCTCGTTACCTTGCAGTGAGAAAAAAATTGCTCTCATCAATGCAGCCGGCAAACAGTTGAGCGAGATTGGAAATTGGCATAGAGAGGCAGGCAAAGGGAAATATAATTTGAATGATTAGAAAACGTGTGGGGGAGGAAAACAAGATTTTGGAATGTGTCCTGAGAGAAGTGTGGGCGCTGGTGTTTGAGTGACTGTGACGGCACAGGAAGCACTGATCTTGATTTGGTGATTCATTTTTTCACATTGTTAAAAAAAACCTAAACACAAATTAATTGAATTAATTTGAGATATTGCCCGGTTGTGATAGGCTGTGATGACATAACACATTATGATTGGGTGCACGGATACTGTTGTGGACAGTTTAGGCCACATCCACACAAACACAATATTTCTAAAAACGCATGACCCCCCCCACCCCCCTCCAGTAAAAAAAAAAAAAAGAAGGCGTCCACACCAACAGATATTTAAAAAATATCACCGTCCACACGACAAGGAAAAGGACGGAGATAAAAAGGCTTTCAGTCTTGCATCTGCCGGGCCTGCACGGGAGGCCAAAACGCAGAGAAAAAAGTTGTTTTCATAAAAATCCATGGAGTGACATCAAAGGTGTTAGCTCACGCTAGCTATCTAGACTAACGTTAGCTAGCAAACTACATTGCTAGCTGACTAACGTTAGCTACATTGCTAGCTAACGTTAACAACAATTGATGCAACCACATAATACAGCAGGCTATATAAATATTGGCAATGCGTTTCTTAACTACTTATTACAAAAAAAACGCAGTTCAGTCCACCAGATGGCTCTTCCAATGACGGCAGCCAATCATAATATGATATGTCATCTGAAACGGCAGGACCCCCGAGTAGATCTGATAGGCCGAGCAGATCCAGTATCTACGGCCCTGCAGTAGCTCTGAGACTCTCTTTTAGGACCCAACGCCTCAGTCCACTCTCTCCCCTCCCCTGCCTCCTCTGCACTAAGCCGCCTGCAGTCAATTCCTGCACTGGAAAAAAACAAAAAAAGCAGGGCGTCGTTATCTTAAAGGTTAATTGTTAATATTTAATCACTTGGACGTCTCAACTTACTTTCACAAAGTAAAAGGAAGTGGTGGTAAAAGTTTAAAGAGCCTTGAGCAGCAGGGAGGGAGGCGCGGTTAGCTCCTCCTCCTCCTCCTCGTCCTCCTCCTCCCTCACCTCCTCACCTCCCTTCTCACGTCTCGGCGAGAGGAGGAAAAAAAAGAAAAAATCACACAAACGCACCAGAGGAGTTCGTTCGTGCAGGACGCCGCCCGCTCTCTTCCGCCCACGCGGCGGCGGAGAGGACGCGGCGCCGGGGGGGGGGCGTCTCCGCGCCAACGTCAGAAAAGTTCACCTGCCAGACGGCTTTGGAAGATTAGCGTTGCCTTGACGACCGAGGGTTTGGTCAGGAGGGGCTAAACGCCGTTGATTAAATTCCCCCACTTTCCCCGGTTGGGGGGCTGGGGGGGGGGGGGGTGGTTGGAGTTGGTGGGAGGAGGGTCTGTCACCAGCTGATTAGCTCTCAAATTGCAGGTCCGCAATCACACACTGGCCTCTCCACTCCTCTCCCATCTGCCGACGCTCTCTCTCTCACACACACACACACACATACACACACACACGTGTGCATGAAAGGAAACCTGCTTCCTCTCCGCCAGAGTGTCACGCTCGATGAAAGGATCCTGTCTCTATGCCAGGGTTTTTGTTAAGTAGGTCCAGAAGGGAGCGAAGACTTGTTGTTCAGCTTTCTGAACTTTGTCAAGTTATTAATGAAAGGGGGCTGTGGGTGGTGTTGGGGTAGCGTTCAGACAGCGTGCAGTCACGTGCTGCACACTCAGCTCGCACGCCTGCCGACTGCTCAGGAAACATGGAGCCCAGGGGTCATTCCATGTATTAAGAAGAAGCAGGACAACGTGGCTGGCAAGAATTAGACACACACACACACACACTCTACAAGCTGTGTTTCTCCCGGTCTAGGTTCTGGTGCCGAGACTAATTGCTCTCTATCTGTTTACATTTGTTTAGGAAAGTGGAAATCGTCAGAGTAAAAGGCTGAATTTGAATTGAGGCATATTCCCCAATCATGTTTAGCAAAGCTAATAGATGAAAAAATGTTCTAGCAGAGAGAGGGAGAGGGAGGGAGGGAGGGAAGGAGGGAGAGAGAGAGCGCTAGAGGGGGGGCGGGGGGGTGGATGGGGAGAGAGGGGTGGAGGGAGGGGGGCAGGGGGAGAGACAGAGGGTCGCTACATGAAAGAGGAAAAGGAGAGAGAGCAGGGGTGGGCATGTGTATCCAGGGTGTTAGCAATGGGCAGTAGCAGGGGGAGTCTGTATACAGACAGACGTGGCCGTGTCGATGATGTGCAGGCAGACAGACAGGCAGACTTGACCGTGCCCAGGAGGTACAGACAGACACAGACAGACAGACAGACGTGACCGTGGCCAGGATGTACAGACAGACAGACAGACAGACAGACAGACGTGACCGTGCCCAGGATGTACAGACAGACAGACGGACGGACGGACGGACAGACGTGACCGTGTCCAGGATGTGCTGTGGAGAAAGGAGAGCAGCAGCCTTTGAGATTGAAATCTGAGGAGAGAGGAAAAGGAGAGAGAGCAGGGGTGGGCATGTGTATCCAGGGTGTTAGCAATGGGCAGTAGCAGGGGGAGTCTGTATACAGACAGACGTGGCCGTGTCGATGATGTGCAGGCAGACAGACAGGCAGACAGACAGGCAGGCAGACAGACAGACAGACAGACTTGACCGTGCCCAGGAGGTACAGACAGACACAGACAGACAGACAGACGTGACCGTGGCCAGGATGTACAGACAGACAGACAGACAGACGTGACCGTGTCCAGGATGTGCTGTGGAGAAAGGAGAGCAGCAGCCTTTGAGATTGAAATCTGAGGAGAGAGGTAGAGAGGTCATCAGAGGGCCGAATGAAAAATTCAGAAGAAGCCTTGATGGACATTTGTTCACAGAGAGAGGGAGGGAGGGAGACAGGAATGGAGAGAGGGATGCAGATAGGATGAATGGACAAACGGCACACACGTTTACTTTTAGTAGATTTGGTCCCAGGCGGCAGCTGGGCAGGCCGTGGCTCAGGAGGTAGAGCGGCTCGTCCAATGATCGTCGGGGTCGGCGGTTCGAATCCCGGCTCCTCCTGTCCACATGTCGAAATGTCCTTGGGCAAAGACACGGAACCCCAAATCGCTCCCAATGATCAGCGGCCGCCATTGGCGTGTAAGCGTGTGTGTGAATGGGTGAACGAGAGGCTATTGTAAAGCGCTTTGCTTGTCCGTTAAGGTAGAAAGGTACCATAAGCGCAGGGGAGACTGATCCTACCTGGTTCTTCTGTGATGGAGTCCCAGAACACCTCCCTCTGGAGAGGAAACCGGAAGCCTCTGCACCCGCCACCATACAGACGTTAATCAACGGTGTTCCTAACACACTTCTCCCCCCCCCAACGTCTCCCTCGCACTAGTCTCTCTTAGCCAGACCTGTCTCCACACGTTGTTTACACCGGGCCAGCGGAAGCGTTGGAGGCAGGGCGGGCCGGACCATTACCATTCGGTGATGGGGGAGGGGGGGGGGGGGGGGGCTGTATTTCTTGAAACCAAAACCAATCGTATCGGGCGGAGCTATCACTAGGTTGTTGTTTCACGTTGTCTGGATTGAGCCGGGAACATATTCTGTCACCGCTGATTGGGCAGTGATGAACTAATGACAGGGCTTATCCCCGAAACCTCCATCCGGCGAGAGAGACTACCGTCTACCGACTACCGGCTCCCACATTATCACGCTCCTAAGACATGTCCCAGCTGGTTTATCTAGCCGGGGTGTGAGACTGCAGTCTCCATCTCTTCCAGTTAAGATCTGAGACAGCCCCCCCCCCCCCCTTTATCTGCACGGCATTCTGGGATTATGGATTAGATTACGGGCCCGGCACCCCCCCCCCCCCCCCCTCCCCGGGGAGTGGTGTCATCACTGAGGGGGCCGGACTCTCCTCTTTTGAGAGGGAAGATGGAGAAGGAAGAGCAACCCAGGTGGCCACAGCACCTTTCGGAGTCTGTCTTATTTCACACTCCAACCGATCCTGTTAGGGCTTGCCGGAGGCAATGTTTTGTCTGTTTATGTGGTGGTCGTGTGTGTGTGTGTGTGTGCGTGTGTGTGTGTGTGTGTGTGTGTGTGTGTGTGTGTGTGTGGTGTGTGTGGTGTGTGTGTGTGTGTTAGTATTTTAGTGTTCAGGAAGTTTAATTGTTCGGCACGTAAAGCTGACAGGATGGCCTCTTCTCCACCACCAGGAGGGATGTGTTTTCTCGGCAGACTGTAGCATCATTTCTATCTCCTGTTCCATTGCGCCCCTCTGGGCTGTCGAAGTACCCCAGGGGGCAACTCAACAGCAGCCTGACACTGTTTTAGCCTGAACACTCTAGTGTTGAGGTCTGAACACTCTAGTGTTGAGGTCTGAACACTCTAGTGTTGAGGTCTGAACACTCTAGTGTTCAGGTCTTCCTGTTGCTTCCCCGGGAAATCGTCTCTGGTCTTTCCACAACACAGATCCTCTTGCTTCCTTCCAGACCCTTCCGGAGGTTCCCTCCTCCCAGCTCATTACCCAGACGCCCCAGCTCCGCCCGCGGCCGGCACGGACCCTCAGCGAGTCGCCTAGCGAGTTAGCCACGGGGTCGGGTTCAGAGTGCTGTGAACCCCCCCCCGGCAGCAGAGTGGTACACAGGCTGTTCTCGGCGCCCCCCAACCTGAGTTAGGCCAATTAAACCTCACTCCCTGCATAATTGACAAGGAAGCAGTAACGAGGAGGCAATCTTAATTAGTCTGCCCCCCCCCTCCGATCGTGACCGCCCGCCTGGCAACCCGAGACGTCTCGCCGGGCGGTAAACGGCAGCCTTCTGCGCCTGACCCGGCCCGGTATCGCCGTCGCCGCGGCAACAGCAGGGCGACGCCACCCCGGAGAGTCCGTGCCAGCTGGGACGGTGACGGCTACACAATCCGAGACGAGCCTTCCTCCGTGTGTGTGTGTGTGTGCGTGTGTGTGTGTGTGTGTGTGCGCGCGTGTGTGCGTGCGTACATGCGAGCTTGTGTCCCTGTTTGTTCCTGTCTGCGTGTGGTCTGTCTCTCTCTGGTTTGGTCTGAGACCTGAGAGGTCTGGGAGATTAAGGAGGCGGTCGCTCGTTAGAGACCGGAGACACACGGCCAGCGTCGGGGAAGACGAGACAGCGAGAGACGGGGAACGGTTTATGGGAACTGACGTTGCGAGAGAGACTGTGTTTGGGTGGGGGTGGTGGTGAGGAGAGGAGGTAATGGGAGGGTGTAGTAATGGGAGCCTATAGTGGGGGGGTGAAGGGAAGGGAGGATGAGGGAGGGAGGAGTGGAAGGGAGGATGAGGGAGGGAGAGGTGGAAGGGAGGGGTGGATGGGAGGAGGGGGAAGGAGGTGTGAGGCACAGCGGAGGGGGGGGGGGGGGGGGGGGGTGAAGAGGGTGAGATAATGGGAGGGGGGGGGGATGAGGGTTAGGGGGGAGGCGCGGCAGGTAGAGCTCTTAGAGGAGATAAAGAAGAGATCATTCAGACAATCAGACGAGGCCGTGGTGCAATCATCACATCTCATCTGTTTTCAAGAGCAATTCTGCCTTTTATTGAGCTGTTGTGCCTCCGACAGGGAGGCTGTCTCAGGGGGCTTAACCCTAGCCGTGCCGGGTGCACACACACTCGCTGCACGCAAATACACTCACTCACTCACACACACACACACACACACACACACACACACACACACACACACACACACACACACACACACACACTCTCTTTCTCTCTCTCTCACCGTCACTCTCACTCTCTCTCCCTTGCTCTCTCCCTCTCTCTCTCTCTCTCTCTCTCTCTCTCTCTCTTTCTCTCTCTCTCTCTCTCTCTCTCTCTCTCTCTCTTTCACTCTATTTGCAGACTAAGCAGTCCATCTCAGGCTTTTAGGCCCTTTGATGAAGTATTAATAGAGATGAATTACATTAGCAGGCCGTGAGGGTGTTGATTCCGTCCAATGGCACTCTCCCGCTCTGGGAACAACGACGGCGCGAGTCGACGCCGGGCTGGGGTGTTCAGTCGTACAGGAGTGAGACGCACGCGTATCACGCAACACGCCTCGGAACCGAGCGCAGAGAATCGCCGCGCTCGCTTCCCACAAATAAGCTTGACACGCCAACTGCACGGATTTGATCCCGGCTCCTATCGTATACAGGGGAAACACAGCTCCTTCCTACATTTCCATACATTTCCATTTCATAAGGATCCAAGTATTGTGTACATATAGTACGGAGGCGTAACGGAGAAGCAGCCCCTGGGTGAACTGTTTATTTATTTTTTTGCTTCCCTCTGGAATATGTAGGGGTGGGACCTTTGTCCCCCCCTATTGCGCTCTCTGTAAAACGCATTGTGTTGCGCCAATGTATGAAATGCGCTGTACAAATAAAGTTTGATTCCATTTGATCAGCACGCCCTCCCCCCCCCCGAGACCCGTCTCATCTCGAGTATGCCGCGCGGGAATGCGGACGGAACTTCGATGGTCTCGTTGAGAAAGGTTCACAGCTCACCTATTTCGGCCCCCGGGTGAACCGTTTTTTTGTCTCCCCCTGGGAAATGGTAGGGGCTGGATCTCTGCGTCGCGTCTGCGTATGAAATGCGCTGTATACAAATAAAGTTTGAGTCGATTCGACTTAACGGCGTGCGTCCATGCGGGCGGGACAGTGTGTCATTGTCGTGTCCCCCGTCCCCGTCCCCGTACCCACCCGTTCCCCCTCTCCCCCAAGATGGCCGAAGGGTTGGTGGCAGCGGCGAGGCGGGCAGGCCGGCATTCGGCTGCCAGGTGACCGTCCAATCGGAGCAGGAGAAGCAGCTTGCCAGGTCGTCCCGGCGGGAGGAGAAGCGCGAGAGGAGGAGGGAGAGGCGCGCCGACGACCCCGACGCCACGGACCCCGCCCTCTGCTTCGACCCCAAGGAGATGAGAGCCCAGAGGTACGCCCCCCCCGCCGTGCGCCTCTCCCTGTGATCTCTTCGTCCCACCTGGAAACTTCTCAACCTCTGTGTCTTTCATCACAGCGCAGGACGCAGGTTAAGGAGGAAAAAAAATACACACACACGTACACACACCCACACATACACACACACACACACACACACACACGCTGTACACGCACACACACATGTACACACTCACACACACACACATACCTGTACACACACACACACACACACACACACACACACACACACACACACGTACACACACACACACATGCACACACACACACACACACGTACACACACACACATATATTTGACTGCGCGCCTGCATGTCGAGTTGTCACCTTTCATTTTTTATCCCACGTAGTTTTTATTTTTTTATTTTTTTAAACATATCGGCAGATGAAAAGTGCAGCGATCTGTTTAATTAAAAAAAATAAAAAATCCTAGCCGGGGCCAAACCCACCCGAGTGCGAGGGCAGGGATTAGCGGAGAGGTAAGCCGCGCTAGCGCGGCGAATATTATACACGCGCGTCTCTCTCCCCATGCCCCCCCACCCCCCACCCCCCACGGGCGCCTCTGAAGCAGCCGTCCTCAGAGAAACACGCCTGGAATTGCGAGGCTCTTAAATGAAAAGGCTTCTCCACAAATACTTAATGAAAGGGCTTCCTACCAACGAGCAGAGTCGCAGATGCCGTGGTGTGTTTGCGTTTCTATATAGGCCTATATATGTCTGTGTGTGTGTGTGTGTGTGTGTATGTGTGTGTGTGTGTATATAGGCCTATATATATGTCTGTGTGGGTGTCTTTCTGTGTGTGATGCTGGTTGTATTTATGTGATGTTAATAGATGCTTTTATGGGATTTGAATGCATGCGTGTATGTGTGCTCGTGTGTGTGCGTGCGTGTTTGTGTGCTCGTGTGTGTATGTGTGTGTTGTCCAGGGAGCAGGCATTGCTGACCGCCCGCCGCTCCCCGGTGCTGGGCAGAGAGAGGGTGTACGAGCGGATCCGCTACCCCAACGTCTACGACAGCTACGCCGAGGCCGCCAAGACCTCCGCCTTCGTGGGAGGAGCCAAGGTGAGGCGTGCCAACACAAGTCTCCGTGGCGACTTGTCTAACGGGCATAACGGTCTTTGCCAAGACCATTAGAGGCACTCAGAGGAACACCCCCAAAAAATCTAAAACAGCCCCCCGAACTCATCAGAACGACACATCGTTGCATCTGCATGGGTGCTCTCTTACACTGTTCAGCTCAGTTGGGTTCGCGACTTGGAGGCACGTCAAATCTCTTTCACCGTGTATTAGTCCAAACGAGCTTATCATTCCGCATAACGCCACGGGAGATCTGTTAAACGGGTAATAAAGTGAGCAGTCTCTATTTTCGGTCGAGCCATCGTGACTTCCCTTTAAGTGTTAAGCCAGCCGGCCTTCTAGAGTTAGTTTGACCCTGAGCGGCTTAGCCCGGCCTGAGTACCCCCCCGCCCCCCCCCCCCCCCCCCCCCCCCCCCCCCATCGTCTGAGAGAACAAGGATGGTTTCACCCCCCTGGCTCCTGGATAATGAAGAGGATAAGCCCCCCTCGCTTTGCATGACTTTGTTCGACGGTGACATATTCCTGAGGTTTTGACACAGACGAAAGTCAACGTGAAACACACACACACACGCGCGCACACACACACACACACACATACCAGCAGCACCGACCAGATTACCCATAAACCTTGACTTTTATCCCCTTTTTATGATAGATCTTAATTTTATTTCCTGCTTCTCTTAATTCACTGATTTGCATACACTAACTGGCTGCCCTTTCTTCATACACTCTTCTGGGTGTAGTTTATTCATACACTACTCGATGTAGTTTATTCATACACTACTCTGGATGTAGTTTATTCATACACTATTCTGGATGTGTAGTTTATTCATACACTTCTGGATGTAGTTTATTTATACACTACTCTGGATGTAGCTTATTCATACACTGTTCTGGGTGTCATTTATTCATATTATGGGTGTAATTTATCCATACACTATTCTGGGTGTCATTTATTCATACACTATTTTTATGATGGATCTTAATGTCATTTATTCATGTACTATTCTAGGTGTAGTTTATCCATGCACTATTCTGGTTGTAGTTTATGCATGCACTATTCTGGGTGTAGTTTATTCATGCACTATTCTGGGTGTAGTTTCTCTCTGTTCTCTGTTCAGAGGGATATGGTGGGCAAGATATGGTAATTCACACTCCCTTCAAAAGCCGATTGATTTGCGATATCCAATTGTTTCTGCAGCTTTCGAGTGCCTGCTCTGGTTAATGGCGTTGATTGGTTGGTTGGTTTCATCAGCATTTTGGAGGTTTGTTTTTAATGCTGGTGTACTACTAAATGGTGCAGTGCCGTTCTGTGAAAGCCTGTGTTTGTGTTTGTTTAGATGTTTTTGCCCGAGGGGATCCGGAGAGAGAACTGTAAGATGTACGAGGAGGTTCAGATCCCTCCCAACGATCCCACGGCCATCGGCTTCGAGGAGAAACCAGTATACATCGACGAACTGGATGAGGTAGTGGAGACCCATTCGCCGTGTGCGTGTGTGTGTGAGTGTGTGTGTGTGTGTGTGTGTTAGTGTTGCACGGTATACCGATACTAGAAAGTTACCGTGATACCCTGCCGTCAAAAACGGTACAATACCCCATTTTATTACTACCGGTGCTATAGGAATGAGCTGTATTTCCGAGTTCCGACTATTATAATGCATAAAAGAATGACATAGAACAGATTAGAATAGCAGGACATAATCAAATCGAATAGAATATCCTAACAAAATGAAATAACGATAGGCCTACTTTTTTCAATGCTGCACAACCATGCATTTTAGTGAGATTGTTTGGACTTTAGTCAGCAGCATCCTGCTCAAAATACGCTCCCGCGGCTATGTATGGAAGCAATTAGTTATCAGTCTTAACATAAATCAATTAGGAAACTCGTAGTCTATTTTATCAATGTTGTATAGCCTATAGCCTATTTTTGTCTTGTAGTTTGGAAAGAACATTCACGAAGGAAAGTCAAAGGGCTGAGGGCTGCTCAGTTGGTTACTCTATGTGGTGGCGGAAGATTTTCCAAAAGCAAAAGCGCCTATTTGGCAATATTTCAGGTTTAAACCCAATGCTAATAGCTGGGGAACCTGATAACATTAATGTGAATTGTCGTGTCAGAGTGAAGGAGAGGATCAGTAGCCTGGCTCCCGCCCCTGAATCGGAATAGCAATTCAATCTGAGTGTCAGACGAGTGGAGCAGAGCAGACACTTTCAGTTTATAATTGTAGCATCCTGTTTGTTTCTCAGGTGAGGGTGTGCGTGTGTGCGTGCGTAAGTATGACCGCGCGCCCGCGCGTGTGTGTGTGCGTAGGTGCATATGTGCGTGTGTGTGTGTGTGTGCGTGTGTGTGGCCCCTCCTCTCCCCGGGCGCTGTAATGGCTTGTGAGTGATGTTACCTCTTAATGGAAGTGCTGTAGCTCCCAGACAGCTGTCTGCAGCCACAATGACCTGCCGGGCTGACTGACAGCCGGACTAACAGGCACTCGCATCTTCTCTCAGCCAAGAGCAGGGTTCGTAAAGCCCCTCCCGGCCAGTAGGCGGGGTCAGAGGGCTCTGAACAGGAGGAGGGATACAACCTGCCCCCCCTCCCCCCTGCCGCAGGCTCCATTGGCTCTGGAAAGCCCTGGGCTGCGTTCCGAATCGCCTACTACCCTACTATATAGTATGCCAAAACAGAATGTAGTATGTCCCAATACATAGTATGCCACATGCAGTATGGCAAAAATACCAGGATGACCTACTACATCCGGTCGTATTTTGCAGTATGCACGCCAGCAGGCTTTTCTGGCTATTCTGACCCACAATCCTTTGCGCAGCGGAAATGTGCGTCACATGCGCGAGTTGACAGCTGTAGACGAATGTCGCGTTATGGACAGCGACGGATGTGGGCAAATTTCAAGGCGCAATGTTATGACAAGGTAGTATGTCCCAATTGGATGCCTACTGCTTGCAAAGTACGTACTTTCTAAGGGCAGCTGTAGTAGGTACTGGTAGTAAGTAGAAGTATGCGATTCGGAACGCAGCCCTGGTTTCCTCCAGTCTCCAACAGTCGGCTTTGAAGTTCATCAGGAGGACTTTAGCAGAAGTCAACGAGTTGGACGGCCGTGGACGCCTGTAGACCAGTGAACTGATCTCGTCACATCTCGAACAGCACTGCCATGTTTCTGTCCACCTCTCTTAACCTAACTGTCACTCAAGACGAGCCACTGTATTTGTGTGCATGTGTCTCACAGAGAGGGAATGTGTGTGTGTGTGTGTGTGTGTGTGTGTGTGTGTGTGTGTGTGTGTGTGTGTGTGTGTGTGTGTGTGTGTGTGTGTGTGTGTGTGTGTGTGTGTGTGTGTGTGTGTGTGTGTGTGTGTGTGTGTGTGTGTGTGTGTGTGTGTGTGTGTGTGTGTGTGTGTGAGAGAGAGAGAGAGAGAGTGAGGAAGCGAGTGTGCCTGTTTTGTGTTTTGCATGTCTGCGATCTGAAGCCGTGTCTGATTGATGAACGGATGGATTGGTCACACACCCGGGAAGCTGCTGTTGTTATTTTTGCCGTGTGCTTGACCCTGGCTCAGGTTTGTGCGTGTGTATGTGCGTGTCTGCGCACATGTGTGTGTGCGTGCCTGCCCTGACTGATCCACTTGCAGTCACTGGCAAACAGGCTACTCTTCACTGTTAAAGTCAGACTACTCTTCACTGTTAAAGTCAGGCTTATTCTTCACTGTTAAAGTCAGGCTTATTCTTCACTGTTAAAGTCAGGCTACGCTTCACTGTTAAAGTCAGGCTTATTCTTCACTGTTAAAGTCAGGCTTATTCTTCACTGTTAAAGTCAGGCTTATTCTTCACTGTTAAAGTCTGGCTTATTCTTCACTGTTAAAGTCAGGCTTATTCTTCACTGTTAAAGTCAGGCTACGCTTCACTGTTAAAGTCAGGCTTATTCTTCACTGTTGAACTCACTCTACTCTTCGCTGTTAAAGTGTCCATTTAGGTGCATATGTATGCCCACTTAGCCAGAATACGAGTTGCAAGTTTTAATGGGGGCCTGTCCCGTAAAAATGGAGAAGTTGGGGATAATTCTCACCCATCCAACCTTTCTCTGGTCTATGAGGGAGATTCAGGAACTGCCTAGAGGCTAGGCGTTGGTTTGGGATTTAGCCTAGAGGCAGGGGCGAGAGGTCGGTTTTGGGATTGGGCCGGCGGGGTTCCAATCTAGAAGGTTCCCTCGGTCTCTTGCATGAACTCTCCGAGCCCAGATCTCTCTCTTCAGTCCCACCTCTGGCCAACTGCACCCTTGGCTTGCGGCCTAGCTGAATGGGCAGTGAACGGCAAGACAGTCAGCTGGAAGTCGGTCAGGAACACGGTTGATATTGCCAAGTAGATTTTTCACATAACAAGAAATTTGCTTCGATCTGATGGCGCGCATGCTGCTGGAACCCCTAGGGGAACTGTCCACCCAGGTGCTGAAGGAGAGAATCAGAATCAGCCATGGGGTTTTTCAACGTACTAGGAAGGTGTAGTCAGATGGGGACACAAGCCTTTTTGAAGAGGCTGATGGCCATGGGGAAGAAGCTGCCTCCGTGACGTGCAGACGTGGTCCTGATGGACCGCAGCCTCCTGCCTGAGGGGAGTGGCACGAAGAGATTATGGCCGGGTTGGGAGGGGTCGGCCGCAGTTTTCCAGACCCTCTTCAGGGTCCTGGAGTTGTACAGGACCAGGAGGGAGGGCAGGTTGCAGCCGATCACCTTCTTGGCGGATCGGATGACGCGCTGCAGTCTGGCCCTGTCCCTGGCTGCGGCGGCGGAGTACCAGATGGTGATGTAGGATGTGAGGATGGACTTGATGATGGAGGCATAGAACAGTACCATCCTTTTCTTCGATAGTCCACATTTCTTCAGCTGCCTCAGGAACTACATCCTCTGCTGTGCCTTCTTTGCGAGGGAGCTGGTGTTTAGTTCTCTTTTGAGGTACCGAGAGATAGTGGTGCCTAGGAAGGGGAAGGAGTCAACGGTGGTCACTGAGGTGTCATTCAGTGTGAAGGGGGTTGAGTGGGGATGCTTTCTTTCGTAAGTCTGCAGTCATCTCCACTGTCTTGAGAGCGTTGGCCTCCAGGTTGTTTTGGCTGCACCAGGACAGCAGCTGGTCGATCTCCTGCCTGTAGGCGGACTCGTGTCCCTCAAGAGACGAGTCCGATGAGGAAGGTGGTGTCGTCTGCAAACTTCAGGAGCTTGACAGACTGGTGGCTGGAGGTGCAGCTGTTGGTGTTCAGGGAGAAGAGTAGGGGGGAAAGGACGCAGCCCTGGGGGAAGCCGGTGCTGATGGATCTGGAGTCGGAGATGTTTTTGCCCAGCTTCACGGTTCTGTTTCCTGTTGGACAGGAAGTCGGCGATCCACCTGCTGGTAGAGTCGGGCATGTGCAGCTGGGAGAGCTCGCACTCCAGTTTGGGTGGAAGGATTTTGTTGAAGGTAGAGCTGAAATCCACAAACAGGATCATGGCGTAGGTGCCTGCTTGTTCCAGAGGTTTGAGGTGCAGCAGAACAAGACTCTCAAAGACCTTCATCACTACAGAGGTCAGGGCGATGGGCCTGTAGTCATGTGATCTTTGTTTTATTGGGGACAGGAATTATGGTGAGGGTCTTGAAGCAGGCTGGTCTTGAGAGAGAGTGCGTCAGACTCATATACACACACACACACACAAACACACACGTGCACACACATACACACACACACACACACAGACATATACACAGACACACACACACAGCGGTGTGAGATGAGTGCACTCTGAAAGGCTACAGCCCCTCTGTGCAGGTCACGGAGAGGTCGTCCATCCTGCGGTAGGAGGGTCCTGGGGGAGGGGATGGGGGTCTGGAGGCTGAAACACCCTCCTCTCAGGGAGATGAGTTGAGATGGACAGATACCAGTAGATCCACAGATACTAGACAGAGAGGATTGATCTTTCTCCCACGAGGTCGTTTCCTGTTTTTACTGTCTCACAGGGGACAATTAATTACCGCACGGCGGTGAAAGGAATGTTTTGTGGTGGTTTTACTGAGCCTTATTCGTTTTTTTTTTCCTCCATTTTTTATGCCTCCACCTGGCGCAGCCGTGGCCGGATGGCATTATGTTTCCCTGTTGTCTGTAGTCCATACACCCGGCCGTATGTCCGTCTGTCCCATTCTTGTTAACGCGATATCTCAAGAAAGGCTTGACAGAATGTATTCAAATTTGACCAGAATGTCCAGTTGGACTCAAAGATGAACTGATTCAATTTTGGTGGTCAAGGTCACCGTGATGTCACAAAAGGTGTTTTTGGACTGGTGAACTTGATATCTCAGGAACGGCTTGAGGGAATTTCTTCAAATTTGGCCAGAATGTCCAGTTGGACTCAAGGATTAACTGATTAGATTTAGATTAGATGGTGGTCAAAGGTCAAGGTCACTGTGACCTCACTGGCCTGCTGAAAGTGATATCTCAGGAGGGCTTGAGGGTGCGCCCAGCATGGAATATTCCATGGATATATACTGTAGTTGTTGTTTTTTTTCACATTTTGCACCGTATGATGTCTAGTACATACACACACACAAATATATATATATATATATATATATACACACACACACACACACACACAGCATATATAATAGCGGTGTTATGGAACACTTGTAATGGGTAAAAAGTGATTTCTTCACCCTCCTCTATCGTTCTCCGAGAGCCTCGTCTATTTTTCTCTTGGGTTCTGTTGTTCCTCCCCAGCAGTGTCTCCACCTTCCTCCTGTTTGAACCCCGGCTGTGACCGGTCCAGAGCGACCCCCGGCCGCGACCGGTCCAGAACGTCCCCCGGCTCTGACCAGTCCAGAGCGACCCCCTTCTGCTGAGCGATGACCATCAGCCACGGCCAGGCGGCTCCTTTATTCATTAGCTTAAAACCCGGCACGACTCTCGAACAAAGTGGCCCGCTCTTCTAAAGCGCCCGCGCCCAACGGCTAATAAGTCTTTACGTGCTATTAGGAGAGCTTTGAACGGCAGGCCCGAAAGCCTAACGCATTTATTACCCCCCCCACACACACACACACACACCACGTCTTCTCCCATCCTCTCTTTCTCGGCCGAAACCAGATTGTCGTTTATAGGAAGCGGTAATGGGCAGCGGGACTCCGCACCGGGGCTGGAGCTGCTTTAACAGTGCTGTGAAACATTACGAGTGCGGAATTTATTAGGGCGCCTTTCTAACTAATGAATCAGAGGGTCGGGCGAACCGCTCTCCTCCGGCTGGTAAAAGCCTCCCTCCTTCTCTGAATAAATATGTGGTGGGGGACGGCGGCGCTCTCATTCCGGCGCTGACAGCGTCGTCACACACACACACACACACACACACACACACACACACACACACACACACACACACTCAAACACACTTTCTCAGCGAGTGTGTATATATATATATACTCAAAACACTTATACACAGTACATGCGGTCGCTATGGTGCGTGCAATCGCTTTGAGCTCCTCCCGGGAACGCCGGCCGCTCCCCGCGCCCTGAGGGATGGCGAGACGGCGTGGATCTTCCCCAGACGGCGGGGGGAGTCGAGTGGAGGAGGGTTTAGGGACGGCGGGGGAAGGCCCTCCCTGCTCCCCCGTGGCTGAGTCTGGGGGGACAGGAGGAGCTGAGGGATGGCCTACCGCCATGACCGGCTTCGATATTTCCCCCTACATCTCCGACCGTGGTCTTTATTATGTGTTGTCCACCACCCCCCACTCCCCCTTCCCTCAGACCGGCAGGTTGTCGTGGAGACTTACGACTGTGATGATGCGATGACGATGTTTCCCCCGTATAACGGATGAATCACCTCCCTCTCTACACTCGGCTCCCGCACACACACACACACACACACACACACACACATACACGTATAGCTACCGTACAAATTGGCCTGGGAAGTGTCTGAGCACAGCCAGAGGTCCCAAGGTTCTGTCTCTGTTTAGCGTCTAGCACCTCAAGGCCTTTGGAGGGGATGATGATTGGTGTGATGTGGTGGTCATTATATTGCTTTCCTCAGACCCCCCCGCTGTCTGTGTGTTCCCAGTGTGCGTTCAGTAGCGGGCAGGGTTAGAATTGTTTGTTCAGGAGTGGGCAGGGTTATAATTGTTTGTTCAGGAGTGGGCAGCGTTATAATTGTTCGTTCAGGAGTGGGCAGGGTTAGAATTGTTCGTTCAGGAGTGGGCAGGGTTAGAATTGTTCGTTCAGCAGTGGGCAGGGTTAGAATTGTTTGTTCAGGAGTGGGCAGGGTTATAATTGTTTGTTCAGGAGTGGGCAGGGTTAGAATTGTTTGTTCAGGAGTGGGCAGCGTTATAATTGTTCGTTCAGGAGTGGGCAGGGTTATAATTGTTTGTTCAGGAGTGGGCAGGGTTATAATTGTTTGTTCAGGAGTGGGCAGGGTTATAATTGTTCATTCAGGAGTGGGCAGGGTTAGAATTGTTCGTTCAGGAGTGGGCAGGGTTAGAATTGTTCGTTCAGGAGTGGGCAGGGTAAGAATTGTTCGTTCAGGAGTGGGCAGGGTTAGAATTGTTCGTTCAGGAGTGGGCAGGGTTAGAATTGTTCGTTCAGAAGTGGGCAGGGTAAGAATTGTTCGTTCAGCAGTGGGCAGGGTTAGAATTGTTCGTTCAGAAGTGGGCAGGGTTAGAATTGTTTGTTCAGGAGTGGGCAGGGTTATTATTGTTTGTTCAGGAGTGGGCAGCGTTTTAATTGTTCGTTCAGGAGTGGGCAGGGTTATAATTGTTCGTTCAGGAGTGGGCAGGGTTAGAATTGTTTGTTCAGGAGTGGGCAGGGTTAGAATTGTTCGTTCAGGAGTGGGCAGGGTTAGAATTGTTTGTTCAGAAGTGGGCAGGGTTAGATGCGCTCATTGAGTCGTTGGAGTTCATTCGAGCTGGGAGGAGAGTTGCACAGGAAGAGACAAGAGCCGAGATAACTGGCATCCATAATTAATCAAGCCTGATTGCATTTCATAATCCAGTTTTAATTTCGTCCTCCTTAGTGGACGTGTGTGTGTGTGTTTGTTCAAGCGGAGCAGGTGTGGGAATGAGAGAGCGAGAGGCGCGGGGGAAATCCCAGGAGGCCGTGGGGTAACGTTAGACTCGTTAAAGTCAGGAGAGGAGAGCCTGGGGAAGGGGGGAGGGGCAACTCATGTCCCCGGCTACAATCACTGGTCTGTCAAGTGATGAGGAGGGGTGGGCGGGGCATCAGGGGCGCTAGGTAAGGATAACTGAGCAGATGTACCATTGGCTGGGCTCGGTGTAGGGGTGGGGCTCTGGGGTTGGGGCGCAACCACTTTTTTTTTGACAGGTAAACAAGGTGATGGATCACCTCTCTGCATTTCTCTCTCTCTCTCTCGTCCTCTTCTTTCTCCATCTTTCTCTCTCTCCTCTCCATCTTTCTCTCTCTCCGTGCGTCCCCCTGCTGGAGTACTGTAGGGAAATGAGAGGGCCTGCTGTTTGCTGCATCTACAGTACATCTCTGTTAGAGTGCACCATACATCTGGACTGTGTGTGTGTGTGTGTGTGTGTGTGTGTGTGTGTGTGTGCGCGTGCGCGCGTGTGTGCGTGCACGAGCGTGCGTGTGTGCGTGCGTGTGCCTGCGTGTGTGTGTGCGCGCGCAGCCAGGTCATTCTTTGTGCGGCGTGGCCTTGGTAAGATGTTTGCTACAACTAGCAATTAAAAGTTGATCAAGCCGTCAGTTCAAATGGAATGAAATGGAACCAGAAAGTAATTAAAAGGAATAGCATGAAAACAATTATTTCTCTCATAGCTTCCCCTTACCAAATGAACAGCAGAATTTAATTACCGTGGTTTAGCGGAGCGTGCGGTGAGTCATACAGCAAACACACAAAGGGCCTACCCCCGGTGTGGCTGCTTCATCCGCCAACAAAACCGTCCACGGGCTGTCCCCTCGTCGCGACGTGGCTGTCCTTAAAAGGGCGTGGCCGCCCCAGAACCCGCCCGCCCCGCTGTCCGTACCGGGGCAGGCTGAGAAAACGGACATAAGACGAGGTCGGCGTTTTTTTTTTTTGGAAGTTTGTCTTTTCTTCTTCTGTAGAATCATTACGCCAGATCTGTGTGGGTCCAATTAGTGTCTTTTAAGTGGCTGGCGGACTGGCGCTCTATTCCCAGTCAGCCCAGTTGGCTCATATGGCCGTGGGCTGTGTATCCGCTCCGTTAATGAGCCTGTCAGCTCCCACCCCCCCCCCGCCGCCCACCAGGACGCGCTGGGGGGTGGGGGGGGTTCTCCCGTGCGCTCGCTCTCTCACGCACAGACGCACACACAGGTGCTCTGCGTCCCCGTACGGCCCCGCTGAACGACACGCCTGAGAACAGTTTGCGGTCCTGCTGCAGGCTTTCGGTTAAAGGACATGTTCGGAATTTAGCATTATGTTATTATTATGTTATACGGTTATTTACGATCATATACAACGGCCAATATCACAGGCATTTTCACACCGGTGATCACTCGGTGAGTTTCCTGTCTTTAGAAATGAGAGTTTATGGTGTTTTTCAGGAATTTTGTTTGTGCACCTATGGATCCATTGAGTGTGTTAGCGGCGATGGGCTATATCTCGAGACTGCACCGTTTGACGAAACTTAGATATCGGCCATTGTATATGATCGTAAATAACCTTTTAACATGGCTTATAATGCTAAATTCCGAACCTGTCCTTTAAAGGTGCAGTGCGTTATTTTTGGTGGCATCTAGTGCAGATTGCGACCGACTAATCAGTCTACACGGTGCATAATGGCGGCCTTCGTGGAAGGACCCGCTCCGCATGTAGATATAAAGGGCTCATTCTAAGGTAACGGAAATATAATGATTCTTATTTTCATTTCCATTTCGTGGAAATAAACACTAATTAAAACATACTTATGAATATTATATTCCATTTCAACCAAGTCTACAAACAATTCTGCCACAAAATTCTACCCACTGCACCTTTAAAGCCACCCTGTTTTTCTAGTCACGACCGACTAGCCAGCTGGGATTTTACTTTAGAGACGCATTCCGCTCTGGACAGGCACAGCTGGTCTCCTTAGAAACCAATGTACTAACTGTACCTAGCCCTGTCGCTGGACACTTGACCAGTCAGCGGTGCCCGGCCTAGTGGACAGGCCTCTCCAGGCTTAGGCACCGGGTCGTAGCGGAGCGCTAAGTGATGCTCTAGGTAAACTCTGGCCTTGGCGCGCTGTCTGCTGCTCACCGTGATGTTTGAGCGGCGGCGAGGCAGACGTGTGAGTTGCGTTGAAAGTGCTTTTAAAAAATGAGAGAACACATGGCAAAACACAGAGGTTTTGTGGGTGTGCGTATGCGCGTGTGTGCGTGTGTGTGTGTGTGTGCGTGCGCGCGTGCGCGCGCGTGCGAGTGTGTGTGCGAGTGCGTGCGAGTGTGCGTGCGAGTGTGTGTGCCCATCAGTGTGCGAGAACGACAGAGGTCCTAGGTCGGTGTGGTGGTGTGTTCTGTGGGTTCCGTGGCGGTGGAACGTTTGAAGGTTCTGGCACCTCAGTGACACAGCTGGAAGTCTGGCCCGGTGATGTCAGAGTGATGATGTCACTCAGCATTTGGCCTGTGTGTGCATGATGTAGATGTGACTTTGACGTCTGTCGACTGGTGTGCGTTGTTATCGAGCCAGGTTTGCTTTTAGATTAAGCTGGATTCGCATTTTACCTGTACCTGTGCAGTACTGTGCTGTACAGTAGCTAGAGAGGATATCTCCCATCTTATACTGTCTTGGACCCCAGAGACTACCGCCGGCAGGGACAGCTGGCTTTCCTATTGGAAGATGTGTGCGCATGCATTTGCATAACAATTAAGCCAGGAAAGAACGAATGGAGAGAGAGAAGAAAAAAAAAACTGAACATTTTCAAAGATCATTAAATGATAGCAACTCCATATTTACAACATGTATGCATTACCTCAAGGTGAATATTGGGGCAGGCATATATTTGCATGAATTAGCATGTTTAAGGAGTGCGGGGACACAGGCTCTCCGTTACAAACAGACGCGCTCGATAAATCAAAAGGCAGACTAGCCGCTAAAGTGAGCACGGCGGCGGCACACTCTGGTCGCCACGGCGACACACGAGGGTGTTCAGGAGCCGTGCGAAACGGGGTGAAACTTGTGGGGGGCGGGGAAGGGACGGGGGGGGGGTGCCTTTAATTCAGACATGAATATTTATAAGTTGGTGCACTCAGGACTTGGCCTTGGGGAAAATAATTGGTTGGACAGGAAGAAGATCGACTCGCAAGGCTGCTTCCAGAGAGAGAGAGAGAGAGAGAGAGAGAGAGAGAGAGATGGATAGTGAGAGACAGAAAGAGAGAGTTAAAGATAGACGGAGAGGGACAGAGAGAGAAGGAGGGAGAGAGAGAGAATGGATGGATGGATGGATGGATGGATGGAGGGAGACAGAAAGAGAGAGTTATAGATAGACGGAGAGGGACAGAGAGAGAATGAGAGAGAGAGAGAGAGAGAGCCCTGCAGTCATTTAGAGGAAGTATGGATTGGAGAAGGTAAATCACACTGAAATGACAATATCCCTCCCCACTAAGGAGGCCGATGGGCCAGGTATCACCTTAAAGAGTTCCCTGGGCTGAATTAGGCTCCGGCTCCGGAAGCGCCCGTCTGTGATGGAAAGATAGAGGCTGTAGCCTGTTATGATGAGGCTACCGGTCGGACTTCCCTGAACAGGCTGGCGGGCGGCGGCGACAGCGCTGACGGACAGGCGGACGGACTGTCAGCTACCCACGCGCCCTCCCACCCTTCCATCTATCCATCCATCCACCCATCCATCCATCCACCCATCCACCCACCCATCCATCCATCCACCCACCCACCCATCCATCCATCCATCCATCCATCCATCCATCCATCCATCCATCCATCCACCCACCCACCCATCCACCCATCCACCCATCCATCCATCCATCCATCCATCCATCCATCCATCCATCCATCCATCCACCCACCCACCCACCCACCCACCCACCCACCCACCCACCCACCCACCCACCCACCCACTCCATCCATCCACCCACCCACCCACCCACCCACCCACCCATCCACCCACCCATCCATCCATCCATCCATCCATCCATCCATCCATCCATCCACCCATCCTTCCACCCACCCACACACCCGCCTGTCTACCCAGCAGACAGGGGGCCCAGGCAGGCTGGAGCCAGGTAACCCTTTGGCCCTCTGTCTGTACCTGAGCCGTCAGTCAGAGCCCCCTCTCTCCCGTCAGGGTTCAGCGCCGGGGCCCCGAGCCTCCGCGACCTCTCTCCGTCTTAAACCCACTCTTAATAAAGTTGCTCTGTGATGCGTTAATATCCTCCCCCGCCCCTCCTCCGCCCGGGGCCCAGGGGGTTTCGGGGGGGGGGGGGGGCGGAGACCCGGCGGAAGACCTCTATCCCGAGTCCCCCCCCCCCCGGGCGACACGCGGCGCTCTTTAATTATTGGTGTTGGAGCGAATCGGAGCGGAGAGCGGAGAGTGATGACATATTTTTTAATGAACCCCCCGAATAAATGAATACCGCCGGCGCCGTCGGAGGCCGCGGCGTCTCGGCCTCTCCTCCCCGTCCCGCGCTCCAGGGCGGAGAGAGAGAAGGGGTTCGAGGAGGAAAGAGGAAGGAGGAACTGAGACGGGGCAGCCGCGCCGCCGCCTAGTCCGCTCCGAGCCCCTCCCCTTCAGCCGACGGCGAGGTGAAGCAGTAGCGGGCCCTGCTTTCGCTGGCTCTCCGCAAGGGCTGAACTCGGCAGCTGTCAGTGAATCTCTGGACTGTGTGTGTGTGTGTGTGTGTGTGTGTGTGTGTGCGCATGCGTGTGTACGTTTGTGTGTGTATCTTTGTCCGTGTGTGTGTGTGTTTGGTTGTCTTTGGTCGTGTGTGTGTGTACCTTTGTCCGTGCGGGTGTGTGTGCATGTGCGAGTGTGTGTGTGTGTGTGTGATTCGGTGGCTGTCGTTCAGAGGCGGTCGGGTCCCTCCTTATCAGAGTGTCGAGGAGATTGAGGGATGTCTCCCGGGCCCGGTCGCCAGGCAGAGGGGAGGGTTGACTGACAGCTACTCCCCAGGAGCCCCCCCCCCCCCACACACACACACACACACGGCTATGCAGCCTCCTGTCAGGCATCCATCCATGGCTGGATGTTTTTTTTGTCACGTGGTCGGTCACAAACTTTTCCCCCCTCCCCTCCCTGACCTATTTAGAACATGTCTTCCTGTGACTCACTCTAGAAGCTGAACAGAATTATTTGCGTCGCCCGATCAATCTAGCGTTCACCCACCAGCCTAAAGGACAGATGACTGTAATTACGCTGCACTCAGACTGCGTGTGTGTGTGTGCGTATGTGTGTGTGTGTGTGTGTGTGTGTGTGTGTGTAGATCGCCCAGCTGGTGTTCAAGGGGATGACTCGCCTCAACAGAATCCAGTCCATCGTGTTCGAGGCGGCCTACAACACCAACGAGAACCTGCTGATCTGCGCCCCGACCGGCGCCGGCAAGACCAACATCGCCATGCTGGCCGTGCTGCACGAGGTCCGTCAGCACCTGGCGCCGGGCGGGGTCATCCGCAAGGAGGAGTTTAAGGCACGCTCGCACACACACACACACACACACACACACACACACGTAAAGACAAAGGCATAAACACCCCCCCCCCCCCCCCGTTTTGAAATCTTTGACCCTAAAATGAACCCCTAAACTTGTGGGGTTAATGAAAAGGTACCCACAAGGAATGCTTTTTTTGTTAAACTATTCTTCTGGGTTATGAGTATAATTGTTTCACTATTCTATCTGGGTTAAAGTATACATGCTCCCACATGTATACTTTAACAAGAACACACACACGCTCATTGGCAGCCAGCAACGATGGGTACTTTTCATACATCACCGTTAAATTTCCTCAATGTAAAATCGCTCGCTTCATATTTCTCAATAAATGGTGATTTGTGCCTGTTGTTGCCAGAGAGGACAAATGGTACTACTCTCTCTACTCATTTATCATAACCATGTTCTTCCTCTCCCTCTCCCTCTGTCTCTCTTTCCCCTCTCTCGCTATCTCTCTATCTCCCTCTCTCTCTTTTTCTCTCTCTGCCTTTCCCCCTCCCTTTGCTCCCCCCCCCCTCTCCCTCTCTCTCTCTCTCTCTCTCTCTCTCTCTCTGTCTCTGTCTCTATCTCTCTCTCTCTCTCTCTCTCTCTCTCTGTAGATTGTGTATGTGGCTCCTATGAAAGCCTTGGCTGCTGAGATGACTAATTACTTCAGCAAGCGCTTGGAGCCACTGGGCATCACTGTCAAAGAGCTCACAGGAGACATGCAGCTAACCAAAGGAGAGATACTCAGAACACAGGTAGGGCACGTGCACACTTACTCAATCTCTCTCTCTCTCTCTCTCTCTCTCTTACTCTCTCTCTCACACACCCACACACACACACCCACACCCACACACACAGAAACACACACATTTTATTGTTCATAACAGTCTAGAACATTTGTGTGGGAACATCAAGGCACTGTGACTATAACGTAGGTTGTCAGGCCAAACATGTAAGCTACTGTAGACTAGCGGTTTTATGTCAATGAATGAAGAAGAGGCTTTACACTCCCATAGAGGAAGCATTGTCTGTTCGATAACCCGAGCTTGATAAGGTGCAACTGGCTAGATGCGTTTGTGAAGCGAAATATGTCTGTTTAGGCATTTATGAAAACTTTTCACCGCTACCGCAAACAACAGCGCACGTGTGTACAGTAACTAGCGAATCGTCTGTGTTGCGGAAATTCATGTGACAAAAGTATTGTTCAGGAGAGAGTTGAATGCCAACGCTTTAAGTTAAACAAAGTTTATTACATGCCAGCAGGCAAGCTGCACAGTAGCCACATAGAATACATACAAACACCCCCAATAACCCGTCTGGAGAAGGGGACCGTCAAATCTCAGTTGAGAGAGAGAGAGATAGAGAGAGAGCGACAGAGAGAGACAGAGAGAGAGAGACAGAGAGAGAGTCGAACATACGGCTTCATGCACACAGCAGTCTGCCATGTGAGAAACAGCGGCCCAGATCTGTGGTTACAGCCAACAATTATACAGTCTGAGAGAGAAACCTTGGTGTCTGAGTAACTTCCCAGCCCTCGCCCCCCCCCCCCCCCCCCCCCAGCCCAGGCGCATTCCTGTTTTGTCGACAGAGAGGGTTGGTGGCGAGGACCGTGTGAGCGAAGACAATCAAGGGCACTTAGCTCTACATACATAAGATAGTAGATGCACAATATTCTGTCTACGCAAGGAATTAGAGGCCAGTTCTCACTGGCCAAAACAACGTACAGTCTATTCAATTACTTCAACTAGGGTCGAATATGTTCAGGGGTTCAACTAAGATCTAATAATACAGAATTTCCATTACATCTGAGTGGGAAAAAAAAGGTTGCAGCAGAACCATTATGTGCACTCCCACAGATGCTCCCAATTATGTGTCGAGGTCGCACTGATTAAAATTTGACAACATAAATCACTGGAAAACACCCAAAATGTACCTACCTGCTACACAAAATGTCTACAGGTTGGCGGGTCTTACTGGGGGTTTTTTTTGTTGAGAGCTGGAGGCAGCACACAATTTTACAGAGGCGGCCCCCCTCGTAATTCTCTACAGGACCGGTGGGCTCGCCCAGGCAGGACCGCTGACCAGCTCTCTGGGAGGCCAGCTCCCTCACGACAGCTCACAGTCTGCACCTGCCATTAGATCACGTTCAGAGTGACCAACGGTCCCAGACCAAAATGCCTCTGCATTAAGCCCCTCGCACCCTGACCGACTGTGGCTCGCTTAAAAAAAAAAAAGTGTATTCTGTGCAAAGCTGCATTGTAGAGTTGAAACATTAATCGTCCCCAAGAATCACACACACCTACGGCAAACTATTTTGTCAAGTTTTACTTACAGAGGGGCGACAATAAATGAGCTATAAACATACACGCGCGCACACACACACACACACACAAATACGCACACACACACACACACACACGGACGGACGATGCTTTCCCTTAGGCTTAATGTAGCAGAGCACAGCAGTTCCTTATCTAGGGCTGGTCTGACAGGCCCAGCAGAATGGCTGCTCAGCGCAGGAGCACAGCTCCCAGATAGAACAGATACGCCAGGGTGATTTCCTCCTGCAGCACACCTCAGTCCCTCACCACAGACCTGACTCCGCACGCTGTGTGTGTGTGTGTGTGTGTGTGTGTGTGTGTGTGTGTGTGTGTGTGTGTGTGTGTGTGTGTGTGTGTGTGTGTGTGTGTGTGTGCGCGTGCGCGTGTGTGTGTGCGCGTGTGTATGAGTGTGCGTTTGACATCTATGTACTGTATGTTCGATCCGGTGTTCTGTGCATGTGTTTCGACGTGTGTGTGTTTGTGTGTTTATGTTCGATCTGTGTGTGCGTGTGGGTGCACGTGTGTGTGTGTGTGTGTGTGTGTGTTACATGTTACATACCTCTCTCTCGCTCGCCCTCTCTCTCTCTTGCTCCCTCTCTCTCTCTTTCCCTCTGTTGCTCCCTCCCCCTCTCTCTCTCTCTCTCTCTCTCTCTCTCTCTCTCTCTCTCTCCCTCTCTCTCTCTGTCTCTGTCTTTCTCTCTCTCTCTGTCTCTCTCTCTGTCTCTCTCTCTCTCTCTCTCTCTCTGTGTCTCTCTCTCTCTCTGTCTGTCTCTCTCTGTCTCTCTCTCTGTCTCTCTCTTTCTCTCTCTCTCTCTCTCGTCCTACGAAGCGTTTTGCCTGCTCTTAGTTGTAGTTGCTATGGTGACTGCTGTTGTACTGTAAAACACCGGATCCGCGGCACACACACACACACACACACATATATACACACACGCGCACACACACATGTACTGTACACACACATGCACACACACATGCGCACAAATACACACACACACACACATGCGCACACACACAACTTTGCAAACATCCTGTTGACACCAGGCTGCGTCGCACCTCAGCAGGGTTCCTCGGAAAGAGAGAGGGAGGGAACAACGAGGAAGAGAGAGAGAGGGAGGATGGAGGAGAGAGAGAGAGGAGAGAGAGAGAAAAAGGGAGGATGGAGGAGAGAGAGGGAGGAGAGAGAAGGAGAGAGGGAGAATGGAGGAGAGAGAGAGAGGGAGGATGGAGGAGAGAGGAGAGAGAGAGGGAGGATGGAGGAGAGAGAGAGGGAGGATGCAGGAGAGAGGGAGGGAGGGTGGAGGAAAGAGCGAGGATGGAGGAGAGGGAGGAGAGAGAGAGGGAGGATGGAGAAGAGAGAGGAGAGAGAGAGAGGGAGGATGGAGAAGAGAGATAGGAGAGAGGGAGGATGGACGAGAGGGAGATGGAGGATGGAGAAGAGAGGGAGGATGCAGGAGAGAGGGAGGGAGGGTGGAGGAAAGAGGGAGGATGGATGAGAGAGATAGCAGAGAGGGGGATGGATGAGAGAGAGGGAGGGTGGAGGAGAGAGAGAGGGAGGGTGGAGGAGAGAAAGAGGATGGAGGAGAGAGGGAGAGAGGGAGGGTGGAGGAGAGAGAGAGGATGGAGGAGAGAGAGAGGGAGAGAGGGAGGGTGGAGGAGAGAGAGAGGATGGAGGAGAGAGAGAGGGAGAGAGGGAGGGTGGAGGAGAGAGAGAGGATGGAGGAGAGAGAGAGGGAGAGAGGGAGGGTGGAGGAGAGAGAGAGGGAGGGTGGAGGAGAGAGAGAGGATGGAGGAGAGAGAGGGAGGGTGGATGAGAGAGAGAGAGAGGGAGGGTGGAGGAGAGATGGACAGACTTGAGATGGTAACCGGAGCTTCAACGCAGCGCTACGCATCGTTCTGTGGCGAACCTCGGGAGAGAGCGACCGACGGCGCGCTAAAGGCCACGCCCTCCTTACGTCGTCACGTAACGTATCGCTTGGCTTTCATCAGCTTTTAGAAATATGTGGTTTCATGTAGGAATGCGGTGATCTTTTACTAATGTGGATGTCAGGAGAGGAGGATAGACCACCTGCTGTGGTCAGCCTGTCTGTGTCCCTGGTGGACAAGCAGTATTTTACCCAGGGTTCGACCAGGCCCTTCCAGCGCAGCGGATCTGGGTTGAGGATGCCACTCTAAACCTGAACTACAGGAATAATTGTAGATTATCTATCTCAAACATTAAGGTGATGAATCCTTCTCTATTGATTAGTAAATCAAGCAATTAGTTTAATTGCAAATGCTCAATTAGCTCAGAATTAGTCAGATATGTTCTCTCTCTCTCTCTCCAGTGATCAATGAATCAATTTGAATTCAATATCCATGAGGAATGAGCACTAAGGAGATGGACCAATTAGATGTTTTGTCACAATGATTGACCTGCAAACGAGGAACGACCCAGCAAGAATGTGTTTGTCAATGACCCCGTCAAGCAGGTGTAGTCTCTCATTGGCTGAGCAGTTAATTACCCATATCGTTAACCTTCTTTGTGCATGAAGACATTATTGTCATGAACAAAAATTGTTGTTTTCCTGTGATGTGTCTACCACAATGTGTTTGTGCGTGTGTGTGTGCGCGCACGTGTGTAAAAGTGGAAGAAAGAAATGTGAAGAGAAGGGTAGAAATTTGGGTGAAACTCCACATGAAGCAGAAACGAGAGAGACGGAGAGAGAGGTAGAAAGAGAGAGAGACGGAGAGAGACAGATGGAGAGAGATTGAGAGAGAGAGATGGAGAGAGACAGAGAGAGAGATGGAGAGAGAGACGGAGAGAGAGAGACGGAGAGAGAGACGGAGAGAGAGAGACGGAGAGAGAGAGACGGAGAGAGAGAGACGGAGAGAGAGAGACGGAGAGAGAGAGACGGAGAGAGAGAGAGACGGAGTGAGATAGAGATGGAGTGAGATAGAGACGGTGAGAGAGACAGGGAGAGAGACAGAGAGAGAGGGAGGTGGAGAGAAATAGAGGTGTGCTTTGGCAATACTGTATTTTGTATGGTCATGTCAATAAAACCTCATTGAATTGAATTGAGAGAGAGAGAGAGAGGAAGGTAAGGGGAGAGGGGTTGGCAAGAACAAGCATATCGCTCCAAAAGAGGATCTATCTTCACTACATTATAATGGAGCTTAAAGTAGGTAGATGTTCATAAGCCTCGCTGCTACTTAAGTATGGAGAGAGAGAGAGAGAGAGTGACAGACAGATGAATAGGCAGAAAAGGTTGGCAAGAACAAGCATATCTCTCTCAAAAAAATCTTCTCCACTATGGTGGAACTGAGACTTTTGAGGTTCATAAACCTCACTGCTACTTAAGGATGGAGAGAGAGAGAGAGAGAGAGAGAGAGAGAGGGAGAGAGAGGGAGCAAGAGAGGGAGAAAGAGAGAGAGGGAGCAAGAGAGAGGGCGGGCGAGAGTGAGATAAACCTACAGTATGTACATTTTTCAATAGGCCAATAGCAGTTCATCTGAGGAGGTGTATTAATATTGTAGGCCGGGTGAAGATTTGACCAAGAGAATGATTAGACCGAGAGCTCAATACTGTACAACTCTCTAGTCTCTGACAATATTTGCCTCTCTTTCCCTCATTCTAACTCTGTTTGTTCAGAGAGAGAAAGACGAGAGAGCTAGGAACAGAGAGAGGGAGTGGAAGGAGAGAGAATGGAAGAAGGGAGAGAGAGGGAGAGAGAGTGATAGAGAGAGAGGAGAGGGAGTAAGAGAGAGAGAGATAAAATGGTAAGGTTATTCAGACTTTAATGAAGACCAGAGGTCCCAGTGCTCTCACCCGTAGCTTCTCTGGTGGGCGCCAGCGTTCCTCTGCTGTTGTAATGTAGTCACCCCCCCCCCACTCTCTCTCTCTCTCTCTCTCTCTCTCCCTCTCTCTCTCTCTCTCTCTCACTCTCTCCCTCTCTTTATTAAAGCCCTTGCTTCCTTCCACTCTCCCTGCACGTTTTTCTAAAGGAAATTCAATCATGTGTCTTTGGGTTTGTGCGTTTTTGAGGCTGCGTTTCTAGACAGATGGAGAGAGTGAATGAGAGTTGCCGTGAGAGAGAGAGAGAGAACTATGGCTTGCATAACCTGCTAATGAGACTGTGAATAGGACTCATTCGCTCATGTCTGGAAGTTAATTTCCCTTATCAGGGACTTGATGCTCCCAAGCTCTGGAGTTATGAGAGGTTTTAAATGGCGGAGGGGTTCAGGGACGCGGCCTGCTTCGCGCCTCGGTGGGAAGGAGAGAGGAGAGGAGAGCAGAGGAGGAGGAGGAGGTGAGGAGGGCTGGGGTTGTTTCAAATAGGCCTTCATCAACACCTTTGGTTAAACAGTTTGTTTGAAGGGTTATGAGTTTGGGAAAGCCATAAGGCCACAGGAGAACGCCCTGCTGCGCTGCTGATTGGACGTCAGCACACGTACACGCCTTGAACCAGGTGTGGCCACGCCTCTTTCTCCCCCCCCCTTTTTTTCCCCTTTTTTTTTTTTAAACGCTCTGATGTCAAATTATTATAATTCAGTAGCTGTAGCAGAGCCAATTAGTGGTCTACTGTACAAAGACACAGGTTTTCTCAGAGGGGGCTCGATCGCGAATCCCCCTGTCGGTTCACCACAGCCAAGCAGCCGCGTTTAAACGTACAACATCCCACGTGCATAACTCCATCTCCGAGGTCCTCGTCCTCCCCCTCCTCCTCCTCCTCCTCCTCCTCCTCCTCCTCCTCCTCCTCCTCCTCCCCCGTCTCCAGCTCGCCGCAGTCTCGGCTCGGTCCCCTCGTCTCTGCGTCCTCCGTGTCCCGCCGGGGGCCTGGCGGGCAGCCTGGCGGGCCGAGCCTCCTGTGAACTTCCGCCGTCGCAACAGACACACGGGAGTCCACCACAGCCGCTTACATCACTCCTATTAGGCCTTCGCTTATTGGAAGGCAACAAAAAAAAAAGAAAGGACCGCCCCCCCCACCACCACCTCCTCTCTCACCCACACACTCCGTCCGCGGAACTGATAGTTGCCATGGTAACAGCCGAGAGGGCCCCCGAGAGCTGCTGGCATACGTGCCAGTGTGCGGGCGGGTGGCACGCCGGCACTCTCAGACCCGGTCTCTCTCTCTCTCCCCAGAGTCTCTCTCTCTCTCTCTCTCTCTCTCTCCAGTCTCTTTCTCTCTCTCACGCTCTTTCACTCCCTCTCCAGAGTCTCTTTCTCTCTCTCACTCTCTTTTTCTCCAGAGTCTCTTTCTCTCTCTCACTCTCTCTTTCTCTCTCACTCTCCAGAGTCTCTCTCTCTCTCCATCCAGATTAAATATTTACTTAATGACATAGAGCCGCTGGCACTGGAGAATTACAGACAGACAGGCAGACAGACATACAGGTGGACTGAAGGACGCCTCCAGACAGAGAGCATCATGGGTAATTAGATACGTGCTGCTTTGGGGGGACCTCGTCATGGCCTGGCTGCACACATCACTGTTACCACTTCGGGGTAGAACTCCTTCACCCCCTCCACACACACACACACACACACACACAAACACAGCTCTGTGTTCTGCTCCTGCAGGGTACCTGGCCAGCCACGCGGTCTCATGGGGATGACAGGGTGGGGTTCTGTTACCTCAACAATCCACAGATACTTAATTACCACACGGAGGGGGAGGAGTCGGGGGGGGGGGGGGCGTACAATCGAAGGCGTCGCTATTTCATACACTCAGCAGAGAAACGTCGATACTAAACCTTGAAGACAATGCAGGGCATCAATAGCATGTTTCCCGTATCAAGTTGCATTTCAAACGGTAAGTCTTAAAGTGCTTTTATTTTACGGTAGAGAAGGGTAATTAAAAGAGAGAGCACTTCGGCCCACTCGCCTACCGCCAGAGCCCCCATTTACACCAGGCAGCCAATTAGGCAGCGCGGCCTCTTCTCTGTGAGAGCGCAGGTCTCTAATGGCCCGGGCAGATTGATTTAAATGCAAACTAGAGAGGCTTTAATGAACCACTTTTGCCCAAATTGTTTTATAGGAATTTCAACACTCTTCAGACATGTTGGCAAACAGCTCACATGCTCATTTACTATGCATTGTTTTGTTTTGTTTTGTTTTCCTGCGCAAAAAAAAACAAAAAACATACACATACACACACACACACACACACAAACATGGCCCAACTACAGTAGAATTCGAGCTTTGACTGAGTAGCCGTCATGTGGGTACAGAGTCGGGTCAACAGAGCAGGTGAGGTGCTAGTGATTGAGCTGGTAAGGTAGGAGGAGAATAGATAAATGTGTTTATGCGCTGGAAGTCTTGTCACCGCTTGTCCTTACAATATCTTATTAGCGCTTATCAATTCCTCATCCCAGTTCCTAGGTACGCAACTAGACAGTGTAAGGTTCCCAGTCTTGGAGAAGGGATGAGTGGAGGAGAGGAGGGAGGGCAGCCCTGACCAGGCAGGTGGACATGGTCCAGCTGAGACCCAGCGTGTGGGCTCTGTGATGAGCACACAGACCCAGCCCGTCCGCTCGGGCGCCCCGACCAAAGCACAGACTCGGTCGCCGGTCTCTCAACGCTTCGCTCGACTACAGACTGACGACTCTCATTCAGATTTTGTCGCTTAAAGTGGGGGGAAACAACAACAACAAAAAACTCCAGTGCAGAACCAATCCAA
Organism: Borostomias antarcticus; assembly: GCF_949987555.1. Lineage (NCBI taxonomy): Eukaryota > Metazoa > Chordata > Actinopteri > Stomiiformes > Stomiidae > Borostomias > Borostomias antarcticus. Next base: position 8,410,973 of record NC_140241.1, on the reverse strand, counting down.
GAGGGTAAAACATCCATCCATCCATCTTCATCCGCTTATCTGGGGTCGGGTCATGGAGGCAGCAGCTCCAGCAGGGGGCCCCAGACATCCCTTTCCCTAGCAGCATCAACCAGCTCTGCCTGGGGAATCTTTAGCCGCTCCCAGGCCAGTGCGGAGATGTTATCCCGCCACCTAGTCCTGGGTCTACCCCGCGGCCTCCTCCCAGCCGGACACTCCTAGAACACCTCCCTAGGGAGGCGCCCAGGAGGCATCCTAGATGCCCGAACCACCTCAACTGGCTCCTTTCAACGCAAAGCGGCTCTACTCCGAGTCTCTCCCGGATGACTGAACTTCTCACCCGATCTCTCAGGGAGACCCCAAGCACCCTCCGGAGAAAACTAATTTCGGACGCTTGTATCCGTGATCTCGTTCTTTCGGTTATGACCCATCCTTCATGACCATAGGTGAGGGTGGGGACGAAGATAGACTGGTAGATAGAGAGCTTTGCCTTTTGGCTCAGCTCCCTTTTCGTCACAACAGTGCGGTAAAGCGACTGCAGAACCGCACCAGCTGCTCCGATTCTCCGGCCAAGCTCCCTCTCCATGGTTCCCTCACTCGTGAACAAGACCCCCAGATACTTGAACTCCTTCACTTGGGGTAAGGACTCATTTCCTACTCGGAGCGGACAGACCACCGGTTTCCTGCCTGTTTATGGGTAAAACATATATATATATATTAAAAAAAAAAAAAGCATTGCAGTACCAATCCAAAGTCTTCAGGGCGTAGGTTTCGTTCACGTGTCAACCAATCCGAAGCAGTGGGCCCAAGTCTTGTTACTGGCCGCCGGTGTTCTAGCGACTATTTCAGCGTAGAAATCTCCAGACGTGTCGGAAGGCGGAGATCTCCGCTGGTCTGGTACGGCAAGGCTTAACGAGACGACTTACCGATTCCCGAAGGTGACGCGAACAGAGTGGACTGTACGGTTCGGGCTTAGACAGTTGATTCCTCGGGAGAATGTCTGATGGAACGGCGCGCGTGCGTCTGTGTCGTTTGCCGGGGCATCACCTTTTGTAATTTGCTAGGGTGAACCGGGTCAGGTACGCATCTGTCTCTCTCTCTGATCTGGACCGCGGTGCGGCGGAGCCGGCCCGGCCCTGACCACTCCTCTCTGGCCTTGATTACCGCCGCCCGCTTGCCGGCCCGGCCCCCGCGGACCAGAACCAGCCGCTGATCAAAGCCCACACATGTCCATGAGAATCAGGCAGACGGAGGAGGAGAGAGCCTGATCCAGCGCCCAGGAGACCTGGGCCGGCTTAATCTAGTCAGGAGCCAGGGAGGAGCCTGGGAAGAATGTTCCAACCCGCACTGTCTGTCTGTCGGAGTTTGTGTGTCCCTATCTCTCTCTCTCCATCTCTCTCTCTCTCTCTCTCTCTCTCTCTATGTCCATTTGTGCCAGGCCAGGCGGCCTATCTAGATACATACTGTAGTAAATATTGCCAAAGCATAGAACCAACTATCTAATTAAATAACAATAATACAATAACAATAATAATAATAATAATAATAATAACTAGAAAGTACATTTCCTGGAGAAAATGTGAGGTGGGCTAGCTGCCGCAGCTGAATGTAACAGCTACTGCTAGTACTACTACGGACCGGGCAATCTCCATGCACCCACTGGCGAAGACCGTGTGTCTCTAGCCCATTCAGGATCCGTGGCGTGGACAATGGCGTGGTGGCAAAACTCTGCCACCTCAGGTCAGAGCCGGTCGGGGACAGTGTACTCCTCTCTGGGCCACCCACCTTCCCCGACCGGTGAAGGCTGTGTGTCTCTAGCCCACTCAGGGGCTGAGTTGTGGGGCCCGTGGCGTGGATAGTGGCGTGGTGTGGAGACTCCGCCCCCTCGGATCACAGCGGGTCGAGGGCAGTGCAGTGACCTCCGGACAATCTCTGTACACCCACCGGCACAGACCTTGTGTCTCTAGCTCATCAGACCCACTCGTCACATTTTCTGTGTAATTTTAGGAAAGAACGTTTCTGTAAGGTTGGTGTGTTTCTCCCAGTGCAGCTCTGTCTCTAACGCTCATCTGCAGCACAGTGGGCAGAGCTACATTAGGTTGTGCTCTCTCTCTCTCTCTCTCTCTCTCTCTCTCTCTCTCTCTCCCCCCCCTCTCTCCCTGTCCTCCTTTTTTCCCCTCTGTCTTTCTATCTCTGTCTTTCTCTCTGTTCCTCTACCTACAGTAGCTGTCTCCGGGCTGGCTGTGA
>NC_140241.1:8396229-8406229 GCF_949987555.1 Borostomias antarcticus | reverse complement strand
CCCGGAAATGATTAAATGGGGGAGTAGGGGGGGAGTAGGGGGGGAGAGGGGGGGGGGGGCTTGGTCCCTCCAGAGGGAGTTTTTTGTGTCTCTCCCTCACAGTCAAACTACCACAGATACAGGGAAGTTATTTAGAGGGAAAGACATGCTGAGAAGTGCTGGTTCTGGTGGTTGTGTGTATGTGTGTATGTGTGTGTGTGAGTGTGTGAGTGTGTGAGTGTGTGAGTGTGTGCGTGTGAGTGTGAGTGTGAGTGTGTGTGTGAGTGAGTGAGTGTCCAACCTCTCCGTGGGGTTAACCGCTAGGTAATTGAAAAGCAGTCTCACATGGGAGCGCTGTTTACTCGGTTCACAGCCGATTGGCCCGGAGCTGTAAGGTATATAGAATCACCACGGCAGTACCTCTCCCCCTCCCTCACCCCCACACGAGAAGGATCAAGACTGACCGTCTGTCTGTCTGACTGTCTGACCGTCTGACCCTCTCTCTGACCCTCTGTCTGACCCTCTCTCTGACCCTCTCTCTGACCCTCTGTCTGTCTGTCTGTCTGTCTGTCTGTCTGTCTGACCATGTGTCTGTCTGTCTGTCTGTCTGTCTCCCTGCCCCCAGATTCCACACCTCTGGACTCCCCCTGGGTCAGAGAGTCCTATGAGATAGTTTCGACGATGGACATCCACTCGTCATCTATCCAAAAGCGGCGTACAGTGTGAACTCAGGTGCGCCGGGTCTGGTCTTGAACCGGCGTCCTAGGGGTTATAGGTCAGATGCTTTAGCCACCGGCCTATCAACCTACACTACAGACTGTTAGCTAGCGCCTTCATACCAGTGGCAGCTGGTGACTCCAAAAACTGAGGAGGACAAGAGGAAGAGAGGCGAACCGCCCATGGGCTCCGGGGGGCACTTTCCCTCAGTCAGTTATTATTTGAAATATCAGCTTTAAAATGTGGATTTACAGTCAATTTTAGCATATGAAAAACTGAACAACACATTATTTAACTACATGCAACATTTATTTATCATATTCATGATAAAATATTACAAAACAACAAAACATTGTAAGCAATAGTTGTTGTAATGGATTGTACTCTTCTCTAAAGAGAAAATAATTGATATTGGTGAGGTGCTGGAGAGGTTAGGTGATATAAGAAAAATGTTTATGATTAGGGGACACCGAGGTGTGCTGGCTCTCAAACAGTTTGTTGGCAAATAGATTTGACAACTGGACAATGGAATACGTTGCACAGGAAATGCAGTATCCAACAGTTCGCTCATGGCTAGCTAGCAATGGTACAGCTATGGGATTAGCTCATTTGGGTTGCTGTCAAAGCTGCCACTCTTATGTTGTTATAGCCTACAATTATCAGAACAATATGAACATTCAGTTGAAAGTTTTCCATCACTGGATGAGGAATAAGCACCGCAAAGCAATCAATTCTCACGCAAGCAGGATCCAGGCTGTGGATTTCTCCGATCCGGTGTTGCGACCCAGTCTCTAGAAATGTTTTGGACAAGTTGCCGACAGTTTGCGCGTCCAGCCAATCTGCGCGCCTGCCTATGCCGTAGCCTGACGAGCACCTCGTAGCTAACGTTTACCGGCTATAGCCAGCCAGTGGAACTCATGTTCAGACGGCTCTAGCTCAAAAAGTATTTCTTTCAGCTAGATGGCTAGAATCAAGATAAATAGACGAACAGTTTGATGTTTAATATGTCCCATAATACTTTCGGATGTATTATATTATGGAGCTACGAAGGCAAGGCAAGGCAAGTTTATTTATATAGCACATTTCAGCCACGGGGTAATTCAAGGTGCTTTACATGAGACATTAAAAGCATTAAAACAAAAAGCAAGACATTATAGACATTTAAAACAAAAAGCAGGACAAATTAAAAGCATTAAAACAAAAAGCAAGACATTATAGACATTTAAAACAAAAAGCAGGACAAATAGAATACAGGAATAAAAGTTACAGTGCAGTATGCAGCTAAACATATAACTCCTTTTAGAAAGCAGTGGCAAAAAGAAAAGTCTTCAGGCTTGTTTTAAAAAAACCAAGAGTTGCAGCAGACCTGCAGTTTTCTGGAAGTTTGTTCCAGATATGTGGGGCATAAAAACTGAACGCTGCTTCTCCATGTTTTGTTTTAACTCTGGGGACAGAAAGCAGACCTGTGCCAGACGACCTGAGGGGTCTGGATGGTTCATAGTGTATGAGCAGATCAGAAATATATTTTGGCCCTAAACCATTCAGTGCTTTGTAAACCAACAGCAGTATTTTAAAGTGAATTCTTTGACAGACAGGAAGCCAGTGTAAAGACCTTAGAACCGGTGTGATATGCTCCACTTTCTTAGTCTTAGTGAGGACTCGAGCAGCAGCGTTCTAAATCAGCTGCAGCTGTCTGATCGATTTTTTAGAGACCTGTATACACGCCGTTACAGTAGTTGAGTCTACTGAAGATAAATGCATGGACAAGTTTTTCCAAATCCTTCTGGGACATAAATCCTTTGATCCTTGATATATTCTTCAGGTGATAGTAGGCTGACTTTGTAATTGACTTAATGTGGCTGTTGAAATTCAGGTCTGAGTCCATGACTACACCAAGATTTCTGGCTTCGTTTGTGGTTTTTAGCATTACTGATTGAAGTTGAGCACTGACTTTTTATCGTTCTTCTTTGGCTCCAAAGACAATTACTTCAGTTTTATTTGTGTTTAGTTGGAGAAAGTTCTGGCACATCCAATCATTGATTTGTTGATTGCACTTACTCAGCGCTTGTATGGGATTATAGTCTCCTGGTGATATGGTGATATAAATTTGTGTCATCTGCATAGCTATGGTAACATATTTTGTTGTTTTTCATAATTTGAGTTAGTGGGAGCCTGTAAATGTTGAACAGAATAGGCCCCAGGATGGAGCCTTGGGGAACTCCACAGGTCATTTTTGTCAACTCAGATTTGTAATTGCCTATAGGCACAACATAGTCCCTGTCCTTCAGGTAGGATTCAAACCAATCTAACACTGTACCAGAAATTCCCAGCCAATTTTCCAGTCGGCCTAGTAGTATGTTGTGGTCTACCGTGTCGAACGCAGTGCTGAGATCCAGTAGTACTAAGACTGAGATTTTGCCATTATCTGTGTTTAAATGGATGTCATTAAATACCTTAATTAGAGCAGTCTCAGTGCTGTGGTGTGGTCAAAATCCTGACTGGAAGACATCAAAGCCATTACTTAGTGCCAGGAAATTATTCAGTTGTTGGAAAACAACCTTTTCAACTATTTAGCTTAGAAATGGGAGGTTTGATATGGGCCTATAATTGTTCATTTGGGAGGTGTCTAGATTATTAGAGTGGCTTGATGACTGCAGTTTTCAGGGTTTGCGGGAACACACCTGAAAGAAGAGATGTGTTTACAATTTGTAATAAATCAGAGGCCATGCAGTTGGATACAGTTTTGAAGAAGTCTGTAGGTAGAACATCAAGGCAACAGGTGGAGGATTTCAGATATTGTATAGTGTCCCCCAGGGTTTTATGGTTGATCGGATGAAATTGTGTCATGGTATTGATTTTAAGTGGACACTGTGACGACACATGTCCTGTACCTGGAATGGAGGCACTAACTGCTTGTCTAATTTTCTGAATTTTGTCAGTGAAGAATGAGGCAAATTCGTTACAGGCCCTGGTGGATAGAAGTTCAGAGGCTACTGACACAGGAGGGTTTGTCAGCCTATCGACAGTGGCAAACAAGGCACATGCATTGTTATGGTTTTGGTGATGATGTCAGAAAAGAAGGTCTGCCGTGCATTTCTCAGCTCCAGATTATAAATGCGAAGTCTCTCTTTATAGATGTCATAATGAACATGGAGATTTGTTTTTCGCCACCTGCGTTCAGATTTTCAACACTCTTTTTCTATTCTGACCAGCATGGCGTTTCTCCATGGAGATCTTCTCTTACCAGAGACCACTTTCATCTTAGTGGGCGCAACGGCGTCAATAATGTTTGTAATTTTAACATTGAAATTATCTACAAGCTCGTTGACTGAGGCCATAGAGAGGGTAGGTGTGGACGAGAAAGCCTGAGTAAATATCTCACTGGTGTTTTCAGTGATGTGCCGTTTTGAGATAACCTCTGATTGAGAATTTGTGTGCATGGAGATGGTACTCTCAACGAAAACACAGGAAGGATCAGAGAGCGCAACATCAGACACCTGAACCTTAGAAATATTCAGACCTTTGGTGATGATCAAGTCCAGAGTGTGCCCCTTGTTGTGTGTCGGCTCCGTCACATGCTGAGTCAGTCCATTGTTGTCAAGGACACAACCTAGCTCTTTAGTCCCTCTGCCCTGAGGGTTGTCAACATGGTTGTTAAAATCACCAACAATAACCACACAGTCAAAGTCAATGTAGACAGTAGACAACAGTTCAGCAAAGTCATCAAAGAAGTTTGGACAGTATTTGGGTGGCCTGTAGATGTTTAGAAATATGGCTCGAGAAGAGGAACACACAAAAAGTCTTAAATGGTAAAGGGAAGAGAAACATAGACATCAACGCCGACTCAATCGGCCTTCACTGTGGTGAATCTGGAATGTGATTGGACTAACAAAATGTCAATCATTAAATCCGGTTCAGAGTACTGTCCTCCCTTTTGGTCATTTTTCAGCGTTTTGGCCAATCACAAATTAGCATGAAAAAATTGCATACATTGATAGACCCCTAAGGGACACGCCCAAGGGAGGAATTCCTCCTTTCCATAGATATCTATGGGTCCTCCAGCTGCATGTTATAGATGTCACTGTTGGAGCTTTAGAATTTCAATAATGGCTTTTTATCCATAGGGAAAACCTGACGTATGAACAAAACTGACATAATATTAAATATGAATTATAAATAAATAAATGCATATAATTATATTTTAACCCCTCTCTTCTCTCCAAAAACTGAGGAGGACTGTCCTCTACCTCAATGGACGAGCCTCCTCTGCTTCATACAGAGAGGAGGGGGTCAGGGAGGAGACAGAGGGAGAGAGGGGGAATCCATATGTGAACAGAGAGGACTGGAATATTAATGAGAGCTTCTGAAGAATGGGAGCGATGGTGAAACATTAGGAGGATCCCTGTACCGAGAGAGGGGGCTCATCGAGTCTGGCGGGAAACACCCGGACACGCCCACGTCCTCGGCGTCGACCGCGCGGTACAGACGGACGCTCCCTCACGGTGGTTCTGCACCGCAGCGTAGCGTACCATGCACACGCGACACGCCGGTTCGCCTCAGGTCCAGACGTCCTCCCTGCTGTGGTTCCCTTGTGGAAGACGAGCCTGAGACGGCCATCCGCCCACGATGTCGGGTCCGTTCAGGGCCGGGGACGGGCATGCTGGGCGCTGCTTGACCAAAAAAACAACCGGTTGTCCTCTTCATGTTGGTTTACCGGTGTGTTTTACGGTTGTGATGTCGCTGGATGAGGAGTACCGGGGCGCGGTTTAAGACGTAAAGGCGCCTCCACACGACCCCAACCAACACCAACCGACTCCGAACACCCAATGTTCTAAAGTTAGCAGTTGTTTGAATGTTGGAAGTTTAAAATTCAGCTGCAAAATGCATCCAACCGACGGCAACAGTCACCAACAAACATGGCACACCGACCCAACGCTGGTGTTGGTTGGGGCAGTGTGCAGACACCTTATACACAGACACATACCTTTTTTCACTTCCCCCCCCCCCCCCACCCGCATTCAGCAGAAAAAAAAACAATGCTACACACACACACACAACACACACGCTCAGAGACAGACTTTCTAAATGTCAGGCGCACCGGCGCGACCAGTGGAAATGTTTAGTCGCACTTGACGGACTTTCAGTCGCATGTTCGTGAACAAAGTGGTCGCCCTCTGGAGCTTCGGAAGGCGCTGTGAACGCGTGAATGCTTTTCCGTGTTGGTCTGAAGCCCCCGCGGCGCTAGACTCGGCCTCAACGTGTTGGTCTGAAGCCCCCCAACGGCGCTAGACTCGGTCTCAACGTGTGTGCGGCAGGAAACACCTCGCCTCGGTCTCGACACCCCCGGACCCCCGCCGCACAAGCACCAGAGTCCCGCTGCTTCCCTCCAGACAGACGACCGCACTTTACCCGGTCTGTATACGACGAGAAACGGCGAGGAATGGACTTTAGACAGGGACTTTACCCAGTCTGTATACGACAGGGAACGGCGAGGAACAGCCTTTAGACACGGACTTTACCCAGTCTGTATACGACGAGCAGGAGCGGCCTTTAGACGCCCACGGGCTGTTTGATTGTTGCCGTGGGCGACGTGGCCTGCGCCCTGGAGAGGTGCAGGGTGCTTAAGTTCACATCTCTCTAAACACATGAATATGGAAATCCCTCCAAACCAAATCATTCCAGCATTCTTTTTATGCAAATATTTCTTTCCGATCCGAAGCACTTTTTGACGTTTCGCTTGACAGAGCTCCGCCCTTATTTCCTGTCAGCGGGTGACTAATACCAGTTCTACTCAACATCACAGAGAGATTTAGCAAAACCTTGTAACCTGCAGTTTTGTGTACACTTTATATGTACATGGGGGCAGTAGAGAGAAGGACTCTTAAAAGTGTCGTCGTGTACATTCAAAAAATGCCAAGTAACGTATGGCAGCAACTGCTCTTGCTAATATGATGTTGGGTACCACTGAACCATCCATGGAGAAGCCATTATCCAGATCCATGAAACTGTAGAGAGATGGTCACAGTATGAGGAAAGAGGGTGATGCAATGCTCTCTGCAGCTCTACTAATGAGGCGCATCTTCGGTGGTGTAGCGCTTGGTACCGGGGTTTGACAGTGCTAGTGTGTGTGTGTGTGTGTGTGTGTGTGTGTGTGTGTGTGTGTGTGTGTGTGTTTTAAGCCCTGCCCTATCCGCCATCCGTGATTGGCTGGGCCTTATCTTGATTGGAAGCTTCGACAGGCGCTGCATCACATTAAAGGCCTTACCAATCTTCCCTGTCACGCACACACAGACGGAGGTGCAGAGATAGGGCTCTCTCTCTCTCTCTCTCTCTCTCTCTCTCTCTCTCTCTCTCTCTCTCTCTTCTCTCCTCTCTCTTCCTCCCTCCCTCTCTTTCTCTCTCTCTCACTCACTCACTCACTCACACACACACACACACACACACACACACACACACACACACACACACACACACACACACACACACACACACACACACACACTCACTTTTGATATCTTGCTTTCTCATAAGCCCTCAGAACTGTACCTCTCCCACACCTATCTCACAAGAGTTATAGTAACCACTTTTTTCACAGTTTGTCAAAAAGTTTGTGAAGAAAGCTTATACAGTAGCTTCTGACAAAAATCTGTGTGTGTGTGTGTGTGTGTGTGTGTGTGTGTGTGTGTGTGTGTGTGTGTGTGTGTGTGTGTGTGTGTGTTTTTTGTAAGTTTTTTTTTTTTTCAGATAGCCTTCCGAAATCTAGTTGCCAATTGGAAATTTTACCTGCATTTGTCCAGTGGCAGGTGTTAATTTTCGTGTGTGTCTGTGTGTCTGTGTGTGCGTGTGTGTGTGTTTGCCCTGAGAGACTTTACAGGCCAATGCAGTACATTAATATGCCAGTAGCTACAAGGTGCTGTGTGTCTTGTATGTATTGTGTTGTGATGTCTCTGTCGTTTGTGTGTAGTGTCTAACATTCTCTATCCATCAGTGTTACGCACCAATTGACCCCAAAACAAAATTCCTAGTACCTGTAAAAAAAATCGACCAGGCAATAAAAGTGTTTGTGGTTCCCGTGCGTCCGCAGGTGGAGTCCACCCAGAGCATGATCCGCATCCTGGGGCTGTCGGCCACGCTGCCCAACTACCTGGACGTGGCCTCCTTCCTCCACGTCAACCCCTTCATCGGACTGTTCTTCTTCGACAGCCGCTTCCGACCCGTGCCCCTCGGACAGTCCTTCGTAGGCGTCAAGAGCACCAACAAGGTGGGGTGCGCGCGCACACACACACACAGACACACAGACAAAGACACACACACACTAACCACGGTGAAGCGGCCCCGCCCACGCGCGTGACTCATGGTGTGTTGTTGTTTGGTTGGTCAGATCCAGCAGCTACATGACATGGAGGAGGTCTGTTACGACAAGGTTCTGGAAAACATCAGGAATGGACATCAGGTAAGGACTTCCTCCGCACGCCGGTGTGTGTGTGTGTGCGTGTGTGTGCGTGCGGTTTGGTGGGCAGTGCGTGTGTGTGACTTCCACACGGTGGGGTGTGTGTGGGTGGGTGGGTGGGCAGTGTGTGTGTGTGTGTTTGTGTTTGTGTGTGTGTGTGTGTGTGTGTGTTTTTTTGTATGTGTATGTGTGTGTGTGCGTGCGTGTGCGTGTGTGTGTGTTTTTTTGTATGTGTATGTGTGTGTGTGTGTGTGTGCGCGTCTGTCTTGGTGCCCAGCTCGTGTTTTACTGGTGCATGTCAGAATCACAGTTTTATTGCCAGGTAGGTTTTTACCATGAATGTATTAATAGAAGTGGATGCAGTGACTACGTCAGTAGAAAAGCATAAAAAGGGGTCGATTCGACTAGATGGCGCTGATCAAAATGTTTCAGGAAGTAAATCGCAGCCTGGACCCTTGGTTTTTTACACAAACAGCACTAGGAATTAGCTCTGGTCAGTTAGTGCACAACACTGATGGATAGACAACATTAGACCGGGGGTTCAGTGTGGGTGAGGCAGTGGTTTTGGTCTGTATTCTGCAGAGAGCAGAGACCCGAGTGACTCCTGCGTTATGAGACTGAAAGGTCGCACACCTGACCTGGCCTCCAGGCGCCGCCGGCCTGGCCTAGCCGCTGACCAGCTGACCAGACTGACCTGCGCTGCGGAAGGCTGTCTGGGCCCCCTTATTGAGGCTACTTGTGTCTTGCGGTGTGCTCTCCGAAGTTTGTGTGGTTGTGCGTGTGTGTGTTCGTGCGTCTGTCGTGTGTGTGTGTGTGGGAAAGAGAGAGAGAGACAGGGAGAGAGACGCGCGCACAGGCACAGTTCTGCCTTCCCACCGTCTCACACCATCCTTATCCCTCCACCTCATCCATCCTCCTCATCCCTCTTCCTCATACTTCCTCCTCATCCCTCCACCTCATCCCTCCTCAACCCTTCTCATCCCTCTTCATCCTTTCTCCTAATCCCTCCACCTCATCCCTCCTCATCCCTCCTCATCCCTCTACCTCATCCCTCTACCTCATCCCTTCTCCTCATCTGTCCACCTCATCCCTCCTTATCCCTCCACCTCATCTATCCTCTTCATCCCTCCTCCTAATCCCTCCACCTCATCCCTCCTCATCCCTCCTCATCCCTCTACCTCATCCCTCTACCTCATCCCTCTACCTCATCCCTTCTCCTCATCTGTCCACCTCATCCCTCCTTATCCCTCCACCTCATCTATCCTCTTCATCCCTCCTCCTCATCCCTCTACCTCATCCCTCCTCCTCATCCCCTCTCTCAGCAACCTCCCAGGGCCTTGTGGGAAAACCAGAGTTGGGGATTCAGCTGTCTCCGTTTAGCCCCATCTGCCCAGAGCTCCCAGTCCACCCTGCTGGCTCTGACTGCATCATAAACACACACACACACACACACACACTCACACACACACACACACAAACACACTATCATCAGGTTTGGGAATCAGCAAGGGAGGAAGAGTTTCTGTCTAGAAGTCTCTGGTGACGCTGTCCTGTCGGCGCATACCGCACACACGACTCAGGGACCCGCTTCCTGGGCTCGCTATTAAATTGTCACAAGTGGCCGTGACATATATTAATTTCATCTGGGAGGGTGATGGATGGAATTTTCTTTATGAAGCCCCCCCCCCCTCCCCTCATCCCCTGGGGTGTCTACAGACCAGCAGACAGGACTTTAATAAGCGCAAGAGCCACCGGTTACTGTCAACGAGGCGTCCTCACAGCCCGGCACTGATAAAGCAGCTTCAATAAATAAGCCGTGCCGCAGCGGTCTCTGTGGGCACCCCCACTGCGAAT
>NC_140241.1:8371229-8386229 GCF_949987555.1 Borostomias antarcticus | reverse complement strand
TGACGGCGACGGGAAGCGCTCGCGTAGAAGGACGTGAGCCGACCTCGATCCGCTGTCTCGTCTCTCGACCCCCCCCCCCCCCCCCCCCCCCCCCACACACACACACACACACACACACGGTAAATGACTCTGGAGACCAATGTCATGCGTGGCAGGGCGTTTCTAGGATTCAAATACTTTTCTTTTTTTTACATACATGATTCCAGTCATTTAGCAGACACTTATCCAAAAGTGACTTACAACAATTGCATTTTTAAAGGGGTCCTATTATGCTCATTTTCAACTATTAAGACTTCGGGGTTCCCTACACATGTATTTGAGTATTTTTGCTGAAAATACTGATTAAGCGTTCTAGCATAGTGTTGCACGATATACCGGTACCAACGGTCTACCGCGGTACCAAAATGTCACGGTGCCAACTATGCTATAAGCTCTATACAACGGTACTACTGTACCGTTCGCCTCGCATCACCAGTCTCTCCTCGGGGAGGAGAGCCTGGTGTCTATTTACTTCACTGCCTTAACCCCCGCCCTTCTTCCGGCTGAGCCTGTAGAGCCCGCCTCCTACTTCCGCTTGCTTTATTTACATCGATGGAAGAAAACATGGACATACCTGAAGAAATATTTCAAGAAGTCATGGAAGAAGTGTGCCGGATACATAATATCACACATTTGAAGCCACTGCAGCGTCATAGCCTCCGAAATTATAGATACAACAACTGTTCTTCTTCCAGTCCAGACCGGAAGATTATGCGATGCGACATCCTAGGGGAGTTTGTTCGTGTTAGCTAGCTAATGTTAGTACTATATGCAGAGAAACACAAAGCATAATTACAGAAAGTTGGCTTCCTGTTCAGAAACAGATCCAGTTTTCCCCTGATATGTAGGAAGAGGGTTGCTGAATCAGTATTTTTATCAGTTCTAGACTACGGTGATGTAATCTATTCATGCTGCAGCTACAACCCTTAAATCTCTGGATTCGGTCTACTGTACCACTCTGCCATCAGATGTATTACTGGTGACAATTATAATGCTCACCACTGTCTTTTATACCACAGTGGAGGTTGGCCCTCGCTTACTGAAAGGCATAACATACATTGGTATCAGTTTATTTTTAAAGCCCTCATTGGTAAGCAACCTCCCTACATCTCATCACCTTAAGAATGGAATAATGGAAACTATGCGACTCGTTCCAGCGATTTGTTTCTTCTGAGGGTTCCCCGAGCATGCTCAGAACTTGGGAAGACTGCATTTTACTGTATGTTGATGCCCCGAACTCTTGGAACGAGCTACAAAACATCTTATAACTGGAAGCTCTTCCCTCTTTTGCTGTTTTTAGTTCTTTTATCTCTAGCCACTGTATTTCTAACTGTTTGAAATTGATTTACAGTAGTTCTGATATGTTTTTTTTACTGTCTCCTTTAACCGTTGATTTATGTTGTTCTCTGTATTTTTTAATGTGCTTGTATTTTTTTTATTTTAATGTGTTTATAATCTCGGTGGCATTGGAACTGAGGGTAATCTCAATTGTCTTTCCGAGAATAAATAAAGGCTTGAATGAATGAATGAATGCTAGCTTGCGGGACCTGCAAATAATGTCAGCCTTTATAGCCAGAAACAAACGCAGGTGATGGAAGGTATTCAAATGGGGGAGGGATTATGAGGGATAATGAGTCCCCGACTGTGATGTAATTTGACCAGGGAGATTTGAATGGCTTGCTGGGACTGGCTTTTTTTCTAATGTGTTAATTTCGGCTGACCACAATAAAATGACTGGGTTGTTTCACTTCATACCTTCTGTGTTAATCGGCCCATCAGAGACTCAAATGCATATGCAAAAACAATGAAAAAGTTAGTTTTGCAAACGTGGACCCCTTTAACGTAGGTAGTCAGTGTACCGCTTCCCGCCTGCATAACCTAGTGCTGAAGACAAAGTGCATGAGTAGCAGCAAATCCTGTATTGGAAACTACACACACGTCAACAACCAGTGAAGACGCCAAGGTCTTCACTGGTTTTACACCATTGGATTATGTATATACACCAAGGTGGTGTATGTACATAAAACATTTTTTTTTCCAATACTCATTACATTTCTCCAATTTAAGTCTTAAAATAAAAGTAAGTCTTTCCATACAATGTACTTCATGTATGCTCCCTAACCATTGCTCCCTTGGAGGATCCATCTGCAGCCATGTATGTGTTATGGCTTTCCTACTACCCGTCAGGAGTATGTTCACTAAATACTTTCCCTTGTCTAGCATTGTCTGGTATTTTTCCTAAATATAGTGTAATGAATGAGTATTCAGGTTCCACTCCGATTATCTTTCTAATCTCAGTTATCACCTCAGGCCAAAATGGTTGTATTTTTGGACAGGCCCCTAAGATATGAAAAAGGTTAGCCACCGAGGACCCACATGGCCTCCAACATGGGCCCCGGCTCTGTGTACCTGTGTGCAGTGCAGTTAATTTAGGAGTGATAAAGAATCACATGTGATTCTTCCACCCAGACTCCCTCCAGGATGTAGTTTGTTGTAGCGGCATGGCTTCACGTAATCCGCCCAGTCCTCCCCTGTTTGGGTGTCTGACTCTCTCTCCCATTTTGGTTTGAACTAATCTGTTGATTGATTTTTTGAGGCTTGCATACCGCTATGTAGTCTAGACACCAACCTTTTACTATCTCCTATCTTGTATGCATTAGAACATATATTAATCAGGTAACGTTCCGTTGCCTCTATGCTTTTGATATTCTTGTTAACATAATCCCTTAGTTGCAGGTATCTGTAAAGGTTCTGCTTTTCTTATGCAGATGTGTCCGACATAGACTCTGTATTTTCCCATCAGAGGAGGTAACTGAACAGAAAGATGTGATACCCAGTTCCCAGCATCTTCCACTTAGATTGGTAATTTTGGATCACACCAGCATACTAAGCATCTCAGTTGTGCCTCATACTGTAGTAGTAATCCTGCAGGCAAGGAAGTGTTCTCCCTCCCCTCTGCTTCCTTAACTGCAACGTCTTCTACCTTCCTTACTCTAGGCCTTCTACTGCTCCAGACCAACCTCAAAACAAACCTATCCCATTCAACAAACTGTTTTAGGGGTATTTCTAAAGGCAGTGATTGAAAAAGATAGAGTAGTCGTGGTAACGTTCATTTTAATTATTTCTATTCGATTTCTCATGTCTAATGGGATTAAAGTCCATCTAAAGATATCTGATTTTATCTCTTTATTAATGGGGCCATAATTATTTTCAGAGTCTTGACGTGTTATGTTAAATATTTAACCGAGGGGGAATCCCATTTAAAGTTATATCTATTCCTCATTTCTGGATGGGGCTTAACGTTGTAAGTGATCATTTGAGTTTTTTGTATATTCAATTTATAGCTGGAGTGTGAGTTGTATGTTTTTAGGAGGGACATCAAATTTGAAATGCTATTCTCCGGGCTTGTCAAGAACAGTAGAGTATCATCTGCATACATGCAAGTTGTATGTTGTATGTTCAAGAGAGCTCCGCCCACCCCAGTGACAGTGATCACCTGCTAACTATCCCCCACCCCCGTCGCCGTCCTCGTGGCGAACAGCGAGCTATCTTCGAAGAGCTCAAACCCTCAAAGGACCGGAATTGTGCAGGCGACGTGCGGCGCCGCCGATAACGTTAAACACACGACCGAGCAGAGGCACGGCTGTCCACGACAACACAGAGCAGCGACGAATGCCGTTTTTGAAAAAAGGCCAGAGAAAGCCGACATCTATGACAAGCCGTTGCTTCCATCGCCCCACTCCAGCACACGGGGGCTCACATTCCACTAGATCCGGAGAACACGGGCCCCGACACACTAGGGCTGCACGATTATGACAAAAGATAATAATTGCGATTATTTGCTTCAAAACGGTAATTGTGATTAATAATTGCGATTAATATTTAATATATAATATTAATATATAATAACCAAAATGCTCCCAAATCACGGACGTTGATCCCTTTCTTGCTACTAACTCGTTTCCGCTCATTTTTTCACTACTCACGGCTGCGGGTTCTCTTGTGAGACTTGTCTTGCCCTACTGTTATCCGTCTTCTCAGTGAAATTGCTGCGCACAGCGCACTTAGCGGGAACGCATTTGATTGGTCAGACAGCATAAGAGCCTGTGATTCGTCCGTGTAGTCCTAGCACACTCAGTTCAAAGCAAAATTATTAATCATCGGATTATACTTCATGAACAACACCAATGTACGTGTGTGTGTGTGTGTGTGTGTGTATGTGTACTGTATGTGTGTGTACTATTATGTGTGTCTGTGCGTGTGTGCCCGTGCATGTGCCGTGCATACTGTATGTGTGTGTACACTTATGTGTGTGCGTGTGTGTGTGCGTGCGTGTGTGCGTGCGTGCGTGCGTGTGTGTGTGTGAGAGAGAGAGAGAGAGAGCAATATGTCAGCATATCAGTCTGATTTAAATTCTTCAGCAAATATTCCAATGAGCGTCAAAGAGCTCAAGAGACTCCTGGGTGTCATCTGTGTACCTAAACACAGCGTTTAAACAAGGCTTCCTGCACACTTGGCATTCAGAGGAGAGTGGAAGGGCACGCCCACACACACGCACTCGCGCACGCTCGCTCAGAGCCGCACGCTGGCCGGCTGTAATGGGTTCCTGGCGGCGTCGCTGGGGGTCTCGTCATCGCTGACCTCCGTTGAGATGACCTGAGAGAAAGAGAGACAACGGTTCTGATGAGGAGGCCCAGCACCTCCAGGCCGGGTCACGACCCCGGCGCCAATCAACGCACCGCACGGCTCCCATCCGTCCACACACTCTGCACGCGCGAGTGTGTGCTTAACGTGTGTCTTCACGCACGTGACGCTCTTCGAAAGAGAGAGGGAGAGATGGAGAGAGAGGAGGTGGTAAAATGTAGCCTGGTGAGACCCTATAGAGATCCGTTTGGGCTCAGAACAGAATTTGGTCATGATAATATTAATCAGCGTCCCGGGACCTAGAGTACTAGCAGCTATGGGCGTGGCTTAGATGTGAAGACAGCGAGAAGCCTGTGATAGACGGAGATAGACAGATCATCCAATCACCTGTTTAAGAATGTGTGTGAATCTTCCTTCCTTCCTTTTTTCCTTCCTTCCTCTCTCTCTTCCTTCCTTCCTTCTTTCCTTCTTCTCTTGCTTCCTTCCTTCCTCTCTTCCATTCTTCCTTCCTTCCTTCCTTCCTTCCTTCCTTCCTTCCTTCCTTCCTTCCTTCCTTCCTTCCTTCCTTCCTTCCTTCCTTCCTTCCTTCCTTCCTTCCTTCCTTCCTTCTTCTCTTGCTTCCTTCCTTCCTCCCTTCCTTCTTCTCTTTCTTCCTACTTTCCTGCCTTCCTCTCTTCCTCTCTTCCTTCTTCTCTTGCTTCCTTCCTTCCTGCCTTCCGTCCTTCCAGATTGGGCGCTCAAGGAACAAGCAGATGAGGGAGATGTTCCCTGACGGTTTTGGGATCCACCACGCCGGGATGCTGCGCGCCGACCGCAGCCTGATGGAGAGCATGTTCTCCCGGGGCTACCTCAAGGTCCTGGTCTGCACCGCCACGCTGGCCTGGGGCGTCAACCTGCCCGCCCACGCCGTCATCATCAAGGTGAGACGCTGGTGGAG
This sequence comes from Borostomias antarcticus, assembly GCF_949987555.1. Taxonomy (NCBI): domain Eukaryota; kingdom Metazoa; phylum Chordata; class Actinopteri; order Stomiiformes; family Stomiidae; genus Borostomias; species Borostomias antarcticus. The sequence goes on along the minus strand of NC_140241.1, from coordinate 8,380,609 downwards.
CGCCGCAGTGGTAGTAATAGTAGTAGTAGTAGTACTGTTACTGTAGTAGTAGTAGTAGTAGTGGTAGTAGTAGTGTGGTACAGTAGTGGTAGTGGTAGTAGTACTGTAGTAGTGGTAGTGGTACTGTAGTAGTGGTAGTGGTACTGTAGTAGTGGTAGTGCTAGTGGTGGTAGTAGTAGTAGTAGTAGTGGTAGTGGTAGTAGTGGTAGTAGTAGTGGTAATAGTAGTAGTAGTAGTAGTAGTAGTGGTAGTGGTAGTAGTGGTAGTGGTAGTAGTGGTATTAGTAGTAGTGGTGGTAGTAGTAGTAGTGTGGTACAGTAGTAGTGGTAGTAGTGAGTTATATCACATGCTACAGTTTGACGCAGCTGATACTTCTGTAACCTACCAGGCTACAGTGTCCGTATAGTTTAGTGTCTGTATGTTATGTTGATCAATGTGACCGGGTTCCCAAGGGTGATGGAATTTCTGGAATATCATGGAATTTTAAAAAGTCTATTCCAGACGAGGAAAGTCAGGGGATTTGATCTGTAGCGTGTTTACATTTTAGTTGCCATTCATCATAATGTGATATTTTCCGTGCAGTATTTTTCTTTATCGGGTTATTTCATGAGTTTTCCGTATTCCAGGTCATGGAAATTCCGCTTTTTAGTCATTGAACGTCAGGGAAAATCATGGAATTCGACTTAGAGCTGGAGCCCTGATAATAAACTTTACAGTGGTCTTAAGAGGCGTATCTACACTAAGTCCATACGTGGAGTTGTGACATGTCCTCTCTGGGAGGGGACCTCCGTTTAAACTCTCCAACGCTGTCCCTCTAAACCTTGTTTCCGTGACAACAGGGCACCCAAATCTACGACGCCAAGCGGGGCACCCTGGTGGACCTGGGCATCCTGGACGTCATGCAGATCTTCGGGCGCGCCGGGCGCCCGCAGTTCGACAAGTACGGCGAGGGCACCATCATCACCTCGCATGACAAGCTGAGTCACTACCTCACCCTGCTCACACAGCAGAACCCCATCGAGAGCCAGTTCCTGGAGAGCCTGGCGGACAACCTCAACGCTGAGGTACTCACTCACACACACACACACACACACACGCACGCACGTACACATACACGCACGCATTCACATGCACACATACACGCGTGCACGCACACATGCGCACACACACACAGCTTCACCTTCCTCTAAGTGAAAGTTGCAGTTATTCACCACTAGATGGCACCAGATTAAAGGAATTAACATCGACAGAAGAGTTTGTAAATGAATGAGAATTCCACTAGGTGGTAGGAGAGAGCTAAATCGACAGTATGCCACATTAAACTCTCCTCCACACCCCCACCCCCCCTCTCTCTCTATCTCTCTTTTTGTCTCTCTCTGTCTCTCTCACTCCCTCTCCCTCTTTCTCTCCCCCCTCACCCTCCCTCTCTTTCCTTCTCCCTCTCTCTCCCTCTCCATCTCTATCTCTGACTATCTCACCCCCCCCTCTCTCTCTCTCTGTCTATCTCTCTCTCCCTCTCTCTCTCTCTATCTCTCTCTCTCTCCCTCTCCCTCTCTCTCTCTCTCTCTCTCTCTCTCTCTCTCTCCTCAGGTGGCCCTGGGGACGGTCACTAACGTGGAGGAGGCCGTCAAGTGGCTGAGCTACACCTACCTGTACGTCCGCATGAGAGCCAACCCTCTGGTCTACGGCATCAACCACAAGGCCTACCAGGTAGGACAGAGCCTTAACACCTCAACCACAAGGCCTACCAGGTAGGACAGAGCCTTAACACCTCAACCACAAGGCCTACCAGGTAGGACAGAGCCTTAACACCTCAACCACAAGCCTACCAGGTAGGACAGGGCCTTAACACCTCAACCACAAGGCCTACCAGGTAGGACAGAGCCTTAACACCTCAACCACAAGCCTACCAGGTAGGACAGGGCCTTAACACCTCAACTATCCTACCAGGTAAGACAGAGCCTTAACACCTCAACTATCCTACCAGGTAGGACAGAGCCTTAACACCTCAACTATCCTACCAGGTAGGACAGAGCCTTAACACTTTTTTTTCTTTACATCCATGTTATAATTTGGTCTTGTAATAATAATAATAATAATTATAATAATAATAATAATAATAATAATAATGAGGTCTTGTATAGGGCTGGTCAAGTCTATTTTGAATGGAGATATCAAGCCTCCTCCTTTACCAGTGTGTCAGAGAGACAGTCCCAGACCCAGAGAAAGAACCCTGAACTGACCTCTGACCTCTCCCGCCGGGTTCAGATGGACCCCGGCCTGGAGCTGTACAGGAAGGAGCTGGTGGTGGGGGCCGGCAGGAAGCTGGACAAGGCCCGTATGATCCGCTTCGACGAGCGCACCGGCTACTTCGCCTCCACGGACCTGGGCCGGACCGCCAGCCACTTCTACATCAAGTACAACACCATCGAGGTACAGTAAGCCACGCCCTCCTGGACCCCCCCCCCCGCGCCTCCTACCCGCGCTAACCGAACATCGTTACGGTGCCAGGATGTTACATCGCGGCACGTGAACCGCCCCCACCCCCCCCTGTCAGAAACGATCACGTGCGCTACCAGACCGTTGTTGTGCCGAGTTGCATGTTTGGACCGACATTTTTTTCCGGGAGTCCGGATGGATGTGTAAGCCCGAGGCTCGTATCTGTCTCTGGAAAGGTTTCCCCATGATTGGAAAGCGATGTTTCTGACCGACCCTGTCCCCTGCCCCTGTCCCCGCCCCTGTCCAGACCTTCAACGAGCTGTTCAACTCGCAGCGCACTGAGGCCGACATCCTCGGCATCGTGTCCAAGGCGGAGGAGTTCGAGCAGGTCAAGGTGAGAGGCACCGACACGCCCCGCATCTCACTCAACACAGGACAGGGCAGCCCCCCCAACACGCCCCCGCATCTCACTCAACACAGGACAGGGCAGCCCCCCCAACACGCCCCCGCATCTCACTCAACACAGGACAGGGCAGCCCCCCCAACACGCCCCCGCATCTCACTCAACACAGGACAGGGCAGCCCCCCCAACACACCCCGCATCTCACTCAACACAGGACAGGGCAGCCCCCCCAACACGTCCCCGCATCTCACTCAACACAGGACAGGGCAGCCCCCCCAACACGCCCCCGCATCTCACTCAACACAGGACAGGGCAGCCCCCCCAACACGCCCCCGCATCTCACTCAACACAGGACAGGGCAGCCCCCCCAACACGCCCCCGCATCTCACTCAACACAGGACAGGGCAGCCCCCCCAACACGCCCCGCATCTCACTCAACACAGGACAGGGCAGCCCCCCCAACACGCCCCGCATCTCACTCAACACAGGGAAGCCATGTGGCTTCGATAATGCGACTCTTCCCAAGTTCACGTGTGAGTTCAAGCGTGTGTGTGTGTGTGTGTGTGCGTGTGTGTGTGTGTTGACAGGTCCGTGATGAGGAGATGGAGGAGCTGGAGCAGATGCTGAGTAACTACTGCGAGCTGCCGGCGGCGGGCGGCGTGGAGAACGGCTACGGGAAGATCAACATCCTGCTGCAGACCTACATCGGCCGCGGGGAGGTGGACAGCTTCTCCCTCATCTCCGACCTGTCCTACGTGGCCCAGGTCAGTCCTACGCCCGCAGAGATGTCCCTTTACCCCTCTCTCTATCTCTATCTCTCTCTCTCTCTCTATCTCTCTATCTCTATCTCTCTCTCTCTATCTCTCTATCTCTATCACTCTCTCTATCTCTATCTCTCTATCTCTATCTCTCTATCTCTCTCTCTCTATCTCTATCTCTATCTCTCTATCTCTCTCTCTCTCTCTATCTCTATCTCTCTCTCTCTATCTCTCTATCTCTATCACTCTCTCTGTCTCTATCTCTCTATCTCTCTCTCTCTCTCTCTCTCTCTCTCTCTCTCTCTCCCTCTCTATCTTACTGTTTCTCTCTCTCTATCTCTCTCCCTCCCTATCTTTCTGTCTGTCTGTCTCTCTCTCTCTCTATCTTTCTCTCTCTCTCTCTCTCTCCCTCTCCCTCCCCGATCTCTCTGCCCCCCCTCTCTCGCGCTCTCTCTCTCCCCATCTCTCTCTCTCCCTCTCTATCTATGTCTCTCCCCCATGCATCTCTCTCTCTCTGCCCCCCTCTCTCTCCCTCTCTCTCATATGTGATCTGTGGTTCTATGTTTGGGTATAAAACCAAATTGAGATTTACTTAATAAATTGTTTTCAATGAGGAAGGATAATATTCTTGAGTGTATTATGCTACAAAATAGTTTCCCTAAATTAGAGTTCACACAGATGCCCCTATAGTTATTGTCTCCATTTGTCAAGTACAGGTTCGGAAATTTGCATTATAAGCCAAAGGTCAAAGGTTATTTACGATCATATACTGTACAACGGCCGATATCAACGTTTCGTCAAACGGTGCACTCTCAAGATATAGCCCGTCGTCGCTAACACACTCAATGCGCATATATGCGCATATCCATATGCGCACAGACAAAATACCTCAGAAACACCATAAACTCTCATTTCCAAAGACAGGAAACTCACCGAGTGGTCACTGGTGTCCGTTGATGTTCTGACAAAAAAAATTGCCATGAAGTATGCTTCTGATCTGGTTTTATTTATCATTTAACACAGAACTATTTTCACTCGCAGTACATACGTTTGTAAACTTCTGCTTGAACTTTGGGAGGTCTTGACTGAGTTTGGAAGCCACCATAGAAGAAGAAGAGCCGCTTCCGGGTCACAGGTCTACTGTACATAACAACAACAACAACAAGTCAAGAAGCCTAGATCGCTTTGCAGCTGGTATTTCATTGATAGTGTTGGAAGAGTTTGTTGATCGAAACAAATATGGGGGACGCACATGAATCTAAACATCTATGGCTTTGTTGTCAAAACAAATCAATGGATATGATATGATCAATAAAACCCGATCGGAAGCATACTTTGTGGCGATTTTTTTGGACAGAACATCAATGGACACCAGTGACCACTCAGTGAGTTTCATGGTGCAGTCTGATGGGTGCTTTTTTAAAATGTATTTTAAATTTCATCAGGGGCTCCCCCTTGTTCGGGGGGGGGGGTATTAAGAGGGCTCTGTGAACGGTCACAGTTAGTCTGCGTGAAGCGAGCCAACCCCACCGCCGGATTTATCCGCATTTAAAAGGAAGAAAAGAATCAAACGGTTTGATAAATCTGGAAATGAATGATGGTCCCCGGCTCCCATTTCACAGTGAGCGGTAGCCGGGAATGAGGAGCGGTGATTTCCCGGCGTTCCCGCGGTCCATCAGCTCTTCCCGTCCTCTGCTCAAGCCATCTATCCGGGATCCCCCGCCCTAACCGCTTCCATGTGGCGGGATGGTTGGAATAGTTTGGGGCAGATTCCCTCTTTGCTCCTAATTCGGCTGATTTGAGCCGGGTCCCGGGGAGCTGGTGGTGGCGTCCGTACTGACCGGAGCGGACCGGGGCGGGGCGGTTCTGATGTCTAATCCAGACCCGGGGACACGGAGACCCTGGGGTTCTGATACTCCCACTGTTACCCCACTCTCTGACCCAGACTCTCACACACACACCCACGCACATGCACGCATGCATACACACACACACTCTCTCTCTCTCTCTCTCTCTCTCTCTCTCACACACACACACACGCACACTCTTTCACATGCACACACACATGCACACACACACTCTTCCTTACACACACACTCACTCTCTCTCTCTCTCTCAAGCACACATACACATTCTTGCAGACATACGCATACACAAACCTACACACACACACACACACACACACACACACACACAGCAATGGCTTTAGCAACTGGAGGACTGAGCAGTTCTGCAGCAGTTGCACTTGACCACAGGACTCCCCCTAGGAGAGTGGGTTACGGTACGCCAGAGTTCACCTCCGTTTACAGGATCAAGGCCCTCAGAGGTCCCCCTGAGGTCCAGCACACCCACCCCTGACCATCTGCTGGGGCCAGAACATAACGCTGGTCCACCTTGTCACAATGCCGCTAAGGTCGCTAAGCTAGCTAATTAGTTAATTAGTCAGTCCTTGTATTGAATTAGTGAGTTAGTTAATTAGCTAGCTTGTAGTTATTGAGTAGTCTGTCTAGTAAGTCGACATACTGGAGTGTGTAGCTTTGAACAGATGATCATCTGAGCAAGCATGTGTGTCTGTCTGGTCTAACCTAGGCTCATGGGTCCGTCTCTAAACGCTGTGGTCAACTACTACAGACTGAAGACATTCTTCCAGGTTTCATTGCTAAAAGTGGGTGGAAACAATTTGAGAGATTGAAAAAAACCTGCATTGCAGAACCAACCCAACATCTTTAGGGCAGTTCTTCCTAATGGGGTGGTGAATGTGTTGTTTTGTTTTGATTCTCCACTCCAGTTTGTTTGTAGGATATCATTTCCAGTAAGGCGGGTCCTTCACCCTATTGGAGAGTAGGGAGTGGCTCTGATTGGTAGCGATAGTTTTCGGTGCTGTTCTAGTGACAGTTTTCAATGGAGATGTCTCCAGAATTTCAGAGGCAGAGATCTCCAACGTCTGTATCGCGAGGTTAGTTAGTTAGTTAGTCAGGCAGTCAGTCCTCTAACTTAATTAGTTAATTAGCTATCTTGTAGTTAGTGAGTCGCCTGTATAGTAAGTTGACTTGGGGAGTGTGTAGCTGTTGATCAGATGAACATCTCAGCCAGCAGGTGCGTCTTGTCTGGTCTGGCCCAGCACATGTGCCCGGGGTGTGCAGACCTGTCCAATCGATCAGAGAGTAGCCTCACCAGGCCTATCCATCAGAGCACAGCCAGGCCCAACTAATCCATCAGGAGTTCAGTCAGACCGAAGCTATCTGTCAGGTCACATTAACACCTGACCAAATCCATCAGAGCGCTGCTAGACCTGACCAGTCAATCAACAGCACAGCACGCCACCAGCTGACCCATCCCTCAGAACAGACACGAGCAATCAATCAGAGCACAGCTGAGGCTAACCTAAATGTCTGTATGCAGACAGACCTTACCAGTCCATAACTTCTTGATCAGGCCTGATTAATCGCTTCCGAGCTTGATGTACTATTCCCGAGTAAAAGTGACACTTTATTTCCTACTCACAAGAGAACGTAATTTCGTCTTTCTACCAACCTAGGAATGTTACTCTGAACAAGATGTACCCTGACCTACTGTGAAACACACACGCACGCACACTTTCAGAAACGTCCTCTTCCTCGCGTTTCCCTCCCGCAGAACGCCGCCCGTATCGTGCGGGCGCTGTTCGAGATCGCCCTGAGGAAGCGCTGGCCGACCATGACCTACCGCCTGCTCACCCTGTGCAAGGTGATCGACAAGCGCCTGTGGGGCTTCGCCCACCCCCTGCGCCAGTTCCCCTCGCTGCCCCCCCAGGTGCTGGCGCGCCTGGAGGAACGAAGGCTCAGCTTGGACACACTCAAGGAGATGAGGAAGGACGAGATCGGTGAGGCCTCGACGTTTACGCGTTTACGTCTATGTTTATATACAAACATCGAGCACACATTAAATTACATTAGTCATTTAGCAGACGCTTGTATCCAAAGCGACTAACAATAATTGCACTTAATGTAGGAAAATCCAATGTACTACTACTTGCCAGAAGTGCATCTTCTCTCTAAAACAAGTGACTAAGAGCATAATCACATTAACACTCTGTACACATACTGTATATACACACACTGCGCAAACATTTTGTTTTGGGGATTTTGTACTGTCATGTCTTTGCACTGTCCTGTAGTCCTCCTTGCACCCTGTCTAATGCCGTCTGTCCATCAGTGTTATGAACCAACTGACCAGAACAAATTCCTAGTACGTGTAAAAACTACCTGGCAGTAAAACTGATTCTGTGTAAGGCCCACGCAGCCATATTCAACCGTAAGGGTTGTTATTGCGGAGTGTTTTGTTTTGTTTGTTTGTTGTTGTGATGTGGCTCTCGAGTGGTACCGCCACGGTAAGGTCCTCGCTCCCTGCGTCCCAGGTCACATGCTGCACCACGTCAACATCGGGTTAAAGGTCAAGCAGTGTGTCCACCAGATCCCCTCCATCCTGCTGGAGGCCAGCATCCAGCCAATCACGCGCACCGTCCTCCGCGTGCGCCTCGCCATCACCCCCGACTTTAAGTGGCACGACCAGGTAACCGTGACGACCCGTGGGTCAACCTCGCCGCCACTGCTTTCTGCCTGTCTTTCTTCCTCTCTCTCTCTCTCTCTCTCTCTCTCTCTCTTCCCCTCTCTCTTTCTCTCTCTTCATATTTCTCATCTCTCTCTATCTCTCTCCCTCTCTCTCTCTTCATCTCTCTCTCTTTCTGTCTCTCTCCATCTCTCTCATCTCTCTATCTCTCTCTCCCTCTCTCTCCCTCTCATCTCTCTCTATCTCTCTCTCTCCCCATCTCTCTCACTCATCTCTCTCCATCGCTCTCTCCCCATCTCTCTCTCTGTCTCTCACTCCATCTCTCTCTCTCCATCTCTCTCCCTCTCTCCATCTCTCTCTCTCTCTCCATCTCTCTCTCACTCGGACAAAGGTATCAGGACAAGTGTCTGGCGTTAGGTGTGTTTGGCTGCTGCAGCCTGAACACACGCGTCACCTGTGATCATGGCAGCAGAGAGCCTCGGGCAGAGAGAGAGAGAGCGAGAGAGAGAGAGCGGGAGGGAGGGAGAGAAAGCGGAGGGAGACCGACAGAGACGCAGAGAGGGAGGGGGAGAGAGCGGGAGAGAGAGTGATGAGAGATGAGTGAAAGTGTGAATCCCACCGCACCATCTTTGTTGCTTGAGAAAATAAACTCGTAGAACAGCTGCCGTAAGAACCTGCAGCGCTTGTGTGTTCAGAGTCCCGCGAGTGTGTTTGGCTCTCAAAGCCTCTCGCTTCTCAAAGTGTTACGCCGTAAGTGGAAGTTCCCACAAATACTGTCTGAGTGGCTCTTTTTTTGAGCTATTAGTCATGATAAGGCATTTTTGTCTGGGTTTATTGTGTTTAGATGAGTACTTGGTGCCTGTGGGTTGTTCTGGCGTTCTTAGAAGGTTGAAGAGACACTTTCATCAAAACCTGAATCCGAGCTACAGTAGTATCCCTGGCCAGGACGAAGGATCCCTGAGGGCCAGACCAACCCAGACCAACAGACTGACCCCAACCCACCGAGACCAACCCACCGAGACCAACCCACTGACCCCAACCCACTGACCCCAACTCACTGACCCCAACCCACTGACCCCAACTCACTGACCCCAACCCTCTAACCCCAACCCACTAACCCCAACTCACTGCCCACTGACCCCAACCCACTGACCTCAACCCACTGACCTCAACCCACTGACCTCAACCCACTGACCCCAACCCACTGACCCCAACCCACTGACCCCAACCCA
>NC_140241.1:8358729-8366229 GCF_949987555.1 Borostomias antarcticus | reverse complement strand
GAGGGCCCTCTTATACCCCGGACCACGACCAGAACCGTTAGGGTGCGTGTCCACCGGGGATCTATATTTTAGAACTGGCGCTGTTTTCTCATTATTTACAATGGGTAATGCGCTCTAGGGCACTATAGCTGTGTTCTAAGCGCTTTTTAGCGCTACAGCGCCATGAGCTCTAGGCTTTTTTTGCAGTTGAAAAAAGTTTTTGAGCTAGAACGCAGGCTGTAAAAGGCTGTTCTGATGATGACAGCGGTCAGTTTTTGGCAAAACTGCCGTGACAGCGAACGTTAGCATTAGCTAGCTATCTTAACTTGACTAGTTAATCTGCAGTCTGAAAAAACACGACACTCGTTGCTAACCTAGCTTTAAAACAGTAGCCTAGCCCAGCTCTAAACTCCGGCTCTAGTGCGCTCTACGCAGCTGTAAGCTTGGCGCTGTTCAGCTACATACAGCTCGTTGGTGGGCGCACAGCCTTAGTCCCCCCCCCCGGTATCATCCGCTCACCTTTTGACCCTGCGTCTCGGATGCGGCGTTCCTGGCGAAGGCCCCCTTTTTCCTGGGTATACAGTCGGGTCGGGTTTCCGTAACGAGAGCGTTTCTGTGGCGAAGCCAACCACAAACCATCATCTTTTTTTATTTTGGTGTCCAACTGTTTTCCCGGTTCGTCTACCCCCCCTCCACCCTCCCCCTTTCACATTTGATTAAATGTATATAATGGGAGTTATTAGGATAAGCGGACCCTCTTGGCCGGGGGAACGGTGTTCTGGTTCCGCCCCAGTAAACCCCCCCGGGGTCGTGTTTCCCAGGGAGCCACGCTCGGCTAGAGACGGCAATCAGGATGCACGGCGGCGTGCGGCGGCGCGGACGGCGAACCGGGGCCAGTCAGCGAATATCAGACGGGGGATATCAGGATGATATCATAGAGGAGGTAGACCGGACCCCCCACCGCCTCCCCCCAGTGCCCCCCGGCTGACCGGCCCAGTGACCCAGCGGGCAACGTACAGCAGACATAAACCCTGTACGCCCACAAACCCCCATGGGCCACGGAAATCAAGCCTTTGTGATGTTGCTTTTTTGGTTTCCGGTGCTTGGTTATTGTTGTTGTTTTTTTTGTGTTTTTTCCCCCCAATTGAAATTATTTTTTATTTTTTTGTTGCTTGCCAGCAAAATGTAACGTCCAAGCCTATTCACCAAGCTGTGACGCCATCGTCCGCCGAGCAACCCCCCCCAATCTTCTCTCTCTCTCCAGGTTGAGCCGTTGGGGGTTGGTTGTGTAAACGTTGTGTCACGGTTGCGGCGCGACACCCCCTGGTAGACAGATTGTCCATCCATAAATCTGCCCGGCCCGACCGCTGTTTGGACCTGACGGCCGTGTTTAGTTGCCAATCCATTATCCGGGTCCGTTAGATATGTGCGCACACGCGCCCGCCCCGCCCACAAGGCGTACAGCACCGCGCCTACGACCAGCCTGGCCCCGGCCGGCCTCTCTGGGAGGCTGGGGTGGGGGCTGGGGGGGGGCGGGGGGGCCGCTGGGCACAGGGACGACACTTGAGTTTACCCAGATGGGCCTGGCTGCCAGCTGCTGCTCAGTTCAGCTGACTCTCTCTCTCTCCTTCTCTCTCTCTCTCTCTCTCTCTCTCACTCTCTCTCTCTCCCCTCTCTCTCTATCTCTCTCTCCCTCTCTTTCTATCCCTCTCTCCGTCTCTCCATCTCTCTCCCTCTCTCTCTCTCCATCTCTCTCCCTCTCTCTCTGTCTCTCCCTTTTTCTCTCCCTCTCTCTCCCTCTCTCTCCCACTCCCTCACTCTCTCTCCCTCACTCTCTCGCTCTCGCTCTCCCTCTCTACCTCTCCCTCTCTTTCTCTCCCTCTCTTTCTATCCCTCTCTCTGTCTCTCTCCATCTCTCTCCATCTCCCTCCCTCTCTCTCTCTCTCTCTCTCTCTGTTCTAGGTGGGTCTGTTTAATTTCCGCCCCTCGGTGCGTCCTGTTCCGTTGGAGGTTCATATCCAGGGTTTCCCTGGACAGCACTACTGCCCTCGCATGGCCAGCATGAACAAGCCAGTCTTCCAAGGTACACCATGACACACACACACACACACACACACACACATGTGTTCCGAGGTACACCATTACACACACACACACACACACACACGTGTTCCGAGGTACACCATGACACACACACACACACACACGTGTTCCCCAGTACACCATGACAGTTGCACGCGCGCACGTGTTCCAAGGTACACCATGATGCACACACACACACACACACGTCATCCGTTCTCACATAGTGAGCATGTTGTCCTGCGCCCCCTCTCCCTCTGCAGCCATTCGGACTCACTCCCCAGCCAAGCCCGTTCTGATCTTCGTGTCGTCGCGGCGCCAGACCCGCCTCACCGCCCTGGACCTGATCGCCTTCCTGGCCACCGAGGACGACCCCAAACAGTGGCTGCACCAGGACGAGAGAGAGGTGAGGCCCCCCGGGAGCCGCGACGCCATCATCACCACCGCCGACGCCGACACTAAGCCGGGGGGGAGAGCCAGCGTGACGCGGCGTTGTCGATTCTCTCTCTCTCTCTCTCCCTCCGTCCGCTCGTCTCTTTCCTCGTCCTCTTTCCTGCGCTCCTCGGAACATCTGTCCAGGATTCCCACGCCACCCTCAGGGAATTCCTGGAAAAGCTCTAACATGAAAAAAACAAACTATCTTGGTTTTCCAGGCCTGGACATGGTTTGGAATTAACAGAATGTTTTTGAAATGTTTTGAATTGTACACTGTTTTTTTTTTGGCGGCGTTCCCCCCGGAAAAAAATCCCAAAACACGTCTAGCGTTACATGAAATGCGTTCCCCCGTATTAACGATTTAAAATCGAGCACTGCTCTGTGCAGGCCGGCGTGACCGTCGAAACTTTGTGTGTGACGCGACGCACACCGGGCTAACGCTGACATTCACCTGGCCAATGCCAGGCCAGATGAAAATATAAGAATACGGCCGCCATAACGAGGATCTTACTACAGTGTGCCTTCGGATGGGGGTGTGTAGAGAGAAGAGGTGCCCTGGAATGTGGAACGGAGCTGTGTGTAGAGGTGTATACTGTGTGTAGAGACCCAAATCCATTCCATACTCCATGCTACATGTTTGCTACGCTGCCTGTCTTTAGAATATAGCACACTGGAGCAATGCCGGGATCACTCTACAGGATTTTGGGGCCGATTTATCCCAGATTCAGCCCTCCCGACAATCGGAGGAGGCATCTGGTCTGGAACGTTGGTCGGTACCGATATTCGGCCCAGATGATCTGGTAATGTGAGGGGTTTACAGATCCATTCTTATACCTCCCGATCGGCTTGCTGACCCATCGGGGCGGCCCCGATAATATCAGACATGTTTGATATTTAAGATTATTACATCACTACTTTACAAGCGAGACGGCGACACCAATGGTTCGTTGCTCCCGTGGGCACGATAAGATCCTGTAGTGTGTGATGAGCCGTTATTTTCCAATCTTGCAGTGTGTGCTTGTTTGAGATTCACAAGAAGAACATCTGTTAAGATTCTCCTTATGTGCGTGATGCAACCCAATTTCGATATCGGTTAGGATTTTCAATATCCTGTAGCGTGAGCATAAGATAAACTACTTAAATAAAGCCATGGAAATGGGCTAACATTATGGAAAAGTCTGTCTGTCTATCTGTCTGCCTGCTGTCTGTCTGCCTTTCTATCTGTCTGCCTGTCTGTCTGTCTGTCTGTCTATCTGTCTATCTGTCTGCCTGCAGTCTGTCTGCCTGTCTGTCTGCCTGTCTGTCTAACCGAATGTCTGGCTGTCTGCCTGTCCGTCTGTCTGTCTCTCCACATGTGTATCACCTCCTCCTCGCCCTCTTCCTCGTAAATCCTCCTCTTCTCCTTCACATCCGTTCCATTCCTTTCTTCTACAACCCTCTTTGTCTCTCTCTCCTCTCTTCCTTCTCCTCTCCTCCCTCTCCTCCTCCTTCTCCTCCTCTCCTCCCTCATCCTCAAGTCTAAATTGTGCTGGGATTCCTTGTTTCTCCATAAGCACTGGTTTTACTGTAATTACAGTGGGAATTCAAACCAACTTCTGCCGGAAAAGCCTGTGTCATCTTCCATTATACTGTCTCTGCCTGCCTTCAGATCATTTCAAGATGGGAGCACATGGCTCTTTAGGGTTTTGCATTTCACATATTATTGTATTATAATATTATTACAACACTCAATTACCCTGGACCAGGTCTGTAATTACACTCCTCAATGTGTGTTTCTAAGACAGAGACACACACACACACACACACACACTGCACTACTAAGTATCACGCTCTGCAAGAAATAAGGAGGAAATGTATCAGGTAAACTGTTTTGGCAGAAATTGTTCTGGCACATATATTAATGGCTAGTTTGTGTGTGTGTGTGTGTGTGTGTGTGTGTGTGTGTGTGTGTGTGTGCGTGCGTGTGTGTGAGAGGCATTTTTACGAGTGTAGTTTTGATGTCAGGCCTGTATATTTCCCCCCCTAGTGAAAATCGACCAGCCTCATAAAACATGTTAATATCCATCTTTTATGATGCCCCGCCTACTGTGGCTTATAGAGCGCCATATACGGGATTATAAGTCAGACACAAAAACGTGCGCGCGCACACACACACACACACACACACACACACACCCCGCATCAAAACCTCCCAGCCTGTCCTGTTTGTTGAGTCCAGGCCACATGCGCCTGTGTGTGTGTGTACGTGCATGCACGCGCGTTTGTGTCCGACTTATAATCCCGTATATGTGTGTGTTCCTGTGATATATGCTGCTCCCTGCCGTTCTAGTGTGCACTGGGGCGAGCGGCAGCTGGGGTCCCCGCTGTGTGATTGACAGGCGGCCGACGCTAGCTGCCTGTCTCACAGCGGGGGTCCCCCCCTCCAACCACACCACCCCTACCTCCTCTCTCTGGCCCAAGACAGCTCTATCCATTCCTTCACTGCCTCTCTCTCTGTCTGTCTGACCTCCCCTCTCTCTCTCCTCTCTCTCTCTCTCTCTCTCTCCTCTATCTCTCTCTCCTCTCTACAGTATCTCTCCTCTCTCTCTCTCTCTCTCTCCTCTCTTTATCTCTCTATCTCTCTCTCTCTCTATCTCTCTCTATGTCTCTCTCTCTCCCTCTCTCTCTCTCTATCTCTCCCTCTCTCTCCCTCTCTCTCCCTCTCTCTCCCTCTTGCGCTCTTACTCGCCCGTGAAGTCGAGAGAGAATCTTCAAATGCAGGAACTTTTATTGCCATGCAATATCGCATTCGTCTTGGCACTAAACCCAAGACGGAAGTATCCGCACGGGCGGATAAAAGCCAACCCCACGTCGGCAGGTGGGACGGCCCCTCGGCCCGCACGCGAACCTCCCCGGCTCCGGTTCGAAGCGAGACCCCACAACTCGCTCTCGCTCGCCGGCCTCCTATCAGGCGTCGAGGCGAAGTGCGACGACGGGTTTGGCTGATAAAACAACCCAGCGTGTGTGTTGTTAACCCGCGTGAAATAACTCGGTGGGGTGGGGTCTCGTGTGTGTGTGTGTGTGGGGGGGGGGGGGGGGGGGTGTTTGCCAGATGACGGACATCATCGCCACGGTGCGGGACTCCAACCTGAAGCTGACGCTGGCATTCGGGATCGGCATGCACCACGCCGGTCTGCACGAGAGGGACCGCAGGACCACAGAGGAGCTTTTCGTCAACTGCAAGATCCAGGTAGAGTACCCAGGAGACCCGGAGATCCAGGTAGAGTACCTGGGAGACCCAGAGATCCAGAGTAGGGTACCTGGGAGACCCAGAGATCCAGAGTAGGGTACCTGGGAGACCCAGAGATCCAGGGTAGGGTACCCAGGAGACCCAGAGATCCAGGTAGAGTACCCAGGGGACCCAGAGATCCAGGTAGAGTACCCAGGAGACCCAGAGATCCAAGGTAGGGTACCTGGGAGACCCAGAGATCCAGGGTAGGGTACCCCTGAGACCCAGAGATCCAGGTAGGGTACCCAGGAGACCCAGAGATCCAGGTAGAGTACCCAGGAGACCCTGAGATCCAGGTAGAGTACCCAGGAGACCCAGAGATCCAAGGTAGGGAACCCGGGAGACCCAGAGATCCAGGGTAGGGTACCCCTGAGACCCAGAGATCCAAGGTAGGGAACCCGGGAGACCCAGAGATCCAGGTAGAGTACTCAGGAGACCCAGAGATCCAGCTAACACCCTGGCATGGAAATGGGAGACAGTTGGTGCTCATGTATGACAAGTTTGTTTGGTGTGCAGTAGGGCTGCTCGATTAATCGGATTTTAATCTAGATTAAGATTTGGGCTGTCAACGATCATTAAAAGAAAATAATCGCCATAAAGCGATTTTGCACAAATCAAGTGCACCCTACACTGCAGAGCTATACTGTGCTTGACCCCTCCCCCACCCCCCCAAAGCCCCAAAACAAACACTTTAGTTCAGAGCGAAACGAGTTGTCAAGCGAGGCGCACGCATGCTCTTCTTGAACAAAACACGACAAGAAGAAGATTATGGCAGCAGAAAGACGCTGGTGGACAAGAGAGCTAAAACTACGTCAGTGGTGTGGAAACACTATGGGTTCGCAGAGACAGATTTGGACCAAGTTGACAGGTGTGTAAAATTTGCTACGCAGTCGTAGCTGCCCCTCAAAGTAGCCCTTCTCAGTCCCGTTGTCGCATTCCGCTCGCTCATGCCAGACAACAGTCCTTTGCCGGTCCATTCACTTTGCCATCAAAATAAATCGGTGTTGGCCTAGTTAGGAGAGGCGCTCATATTTACAAGTGTCAGATAAACATGAAACTTCACTTACCTAAGCAAAGAGGTCTATTTTAACAAATGCTGGGTTTTGAAGCCTCGGTGCTACCATTAAATAACTTATTTAGACGCGTTCTGTCCTATAGTGAAATTATTACTTCTTCTGTGGTGGTGGCGGTGCTTTGAAGCTTTTTTATTTATCAGTTTTGGCACTTTTATTTATTTATTTATCAAGGTCAAGGTTCACAATTTGTCTCCCATGGGAGAAATGTATCTAATCCAAAGAACATTGTTAAAAAGAAAAGCCTCTGTCAACATTTAATAAATTAATTGTTATCAAAGTCAGTGTATAATTTGATATGTTAAGAAAATGTAAAAACTTTGGATAAAAAAAAAAATCTATGAATAATCGTGTTAAATAATCGTGATCTCAATATCAATCAAAATAATCGTGATTAAGATTTTTGCCATAATCGAGCAGCCCTAGTGTGCAGACACTGTCGCGTGTGTCTCAAATGACATATACTGTATGTCGTTTTGTGAAAAACTCATTTTGGCAGAGGTTATGCGCCGATGTCCATGTTGCATTTTTTGTGTGTGTGTGTGGTAACCATTCCTGTCGTAACCATGACTCCCGCCACAGGTCCTCATCGCCACCAGCACGCTGGCGTGGGGCGTCAACTTCCCCGCCCACCTGGTCATCGTCAAGGGCACGGAGTACTTCGAC
>NC_140241.1:8343729-8353729 GCF_949987555.1 Borostomias antarcticus | reverse complement strand
ACCGCAATGCACATGCTTTAACTACAGGACAGACTGCCAAAAAGCATGGACAGAAAAGAGGAAGCACAGAAATGGCAGAGCCAGGCCCCTTCATCACCATTCACGCGATCCCATACAAATCCACTGGATAAGGAACCGTGCTTCTTCTGCCAAAGGGATGATGGCCAACAATTGTACCAGGTCAGGACTGAGAATGCTGGTAAAGATCTCAAAGATGCTGTGGAAAGATCCCATAATGCTACACTGAAGACCAGACTGAACACCTGCATCTCACCAGGTGATGCGCATGCAATTGATGTCCAATACCACAAAGTTTGCTGGAGAAAAAATGTGTTCCATGCGCTTCGAGAACCTAACACCAGCAAAACCTTTGAAAGAAAAAACCAAACGCACCTTAGCATGGATGACATTGAAACCACATATGTCAATAGGCGTGGTTCAGAAGTCTTGTAAACTCATGTACCTGCATTTAGTAGACAATGTCTGAAAGAAAGAATCCTCACTGATTTGCCACACCTGAAGTCTGTTCTTCAAAAAGACAGAAGGAAGCCAGCAGTCCTCTACTGCCCAGATGCATGTCGAAAGGACATGGTTGATACCATAATGACAACTGGTAAGGAGGAGAACAACATGAAGACAATCTACATAGCAGCACAGGTATTAAGGAAAAGCATTGCAACCTTCACCAAGTCCAAGGAGAAAAATGTCTTACAGTTATCTAGCGACATCGACGATGTACCAGCTGAACTATACATCCGATGATCCGTTGGATAATGGTTGGGCCTACTGAAAAGAGAACCAGAGTTGTTGACCGAGCCACACTGACGGTGAGCCAGAATATCATGTATGGGTTCAAATCCAGTGCACAGGTAAAATACAAGCCAAGCAGTTAATCGGCATCATTCAGGTCACCCCATGCACGAGAGAACCCACAGGTTCTGGGACTGGCACTGACTGTCCACCATGACACACGCAACAAAAAGCTGATGGATCTTCTCAATTCTCATGGCTACTCTATTTCACATGGCCGTGCCCTTCTCATGGAAACTGCTCTGGCCAATGCTGTTGTAAAAGACTCCAGAGCGCACCAAGGCCAATATGTACCACCCTTCCTGAGGAAGGGAACCTTTGTGTTTTTTGCAGCAGATAGCACAGACCTTGCCGAGGACACTCCTGATGGGAAAGGAACCACCCACTGAACAATCACTGCACTGTACCAGAAGATTGATCCTTCTAAAGAACCTGTTGCAGAGCCTCTGAACATAGTTGATGCACAGTCTATCAGTCACTCCCCTACCATGTAGATATGCTTCACTGTGACAAGCCAAAACTGCAGCTTGCCAAGAGGTCAGAACAGTTTACCATTAGCAAGGGGAGCTCGGGATCCTATCAGCTGCCACAGGGTGGGTTGTTGCATCTGCTTTATCCACAATGAAAGCAGGAGAAACTTCCAGCAACATTCCAGGCCGGGCAGGATACAACTCATTGCTGTCTGAAAGCCTTCCCTTGAAACATGTTGGAGCCTTGCCACTACTCCCAGAGGTGGCACACGAGTGGTCAACTCTGTTGACTGTGATCATGCAAGTAAAGCAACTGAGGATGTTGGCAGTTGGGGAAGATCACCCCACAGTCATGAACCTTTGACATGGCCCTCTATGAGAACGTGGTGCAGCTCCTAGATGCCAGACTTGAAACAGATGGTTGTTCCCAGACTCGGTGAGCTGCATGTCATCATGGCTGTCGTCAGAGCTCTTGGTGACACGAGTGGTAAACTCTGCCTTGATGATGCCTTAGTGGAAGCTGGTGTGTATGGTCCAGTCACAACAAGGCAAATCCTGAAATGCACACACTATAAGCGAGCTCTCCATGCCCACACCTACTCATATGTAGCACTCTATGAAATGGCTCTGGAGGAGTTCTTCAAGGACAGCCCACAACTGAAAGATGTGGGCCTGAAGGCAAAAGAGGGAGTAGAAGCTGCCTGCTCTGAGGGGAAAGACATGAAGCCCGAATCCATGAAGCAAGCGAACAGCGCCCTCCTGGAAGCCTTGACCACTGCTGAGGTCATCACAGCATTCCAAAAATGGGTGGAACAGAAATCCTGGAAGGCGATGTTCAAGGCCATGATGAACTACCTACATCGGGTATAAACAATCCTGTTCTTTGTACTGTAGCGGCAACTCGGAATACTCACCTGGAACTCTTCACTGAGCAAGCTGTTCTTTGCCAAGGACCGCATCAAATACAAGCGACTCTGGCCAAGATACATCGCAGACAAGCATGACTTGAGGACCAGTCACCCTCAGAACTGGGAAGGAACTATGAGCAGCCAATATATCAGTCACCATGAGTGTCAACAGGGGATCCTCCAAGCTGATCATCACGTCTGCTTCTGGGCACACGAGGAGCAACAAAGACCTTCTCTTTGAAGAAAATAACCATGAAGAAGCACACATTGCTGATCCACCAGGCTGTGCTGGTATCACAGCGAAACCCACCTGATGCACAGATGGCGTTCTTCTCGCCAGATACGGACATTCTAGTGTTAGTGACAGCAAACTATGACCTATTGCTGAACAAACACATCCGTTTCTATGGCATCTGGTGTTGTGCAGATTGAACCACTGTGGCAAGCTCTAGGTAAAGAAAGAAAAAAGGCTTTGCCAGCCTTCTACGCATTTACTGGGGCCAACAACAAAGTGAGGTAATTCCGCATAGGCAAGGCAGCCTGGCTTCAGGTCTACTTCAAGGCAGATGAAGATGTTATCAATGCTCTGCAGATGCTTTTGGATGAAGCAGAAGTGACGGAAGGAATGCTGTCAACACTGGCTTCCTTTGTATGTGCAGCTTACTCACCTAAGGGTATCAACATCATCCCTCAACTGCAATGGCATCTCTTCTGCAAACAAATGGAAGAAAGTGACAAGTTCCCTCCAGCACTTGGAGCTCTGAAGCAGCACGTCTTGAGAGTCCATGTCCAAACAAGGGTATAGGCACAGACAGCCATTGCTCTGCAGGATCCACAGCTGGATCCCCTGAAAAACAGGTACTTCAAACACTTGGATGGCATGCTGAAACCAACGACCACAGAGGACCTCCCACCCCCAAAGGCCATCATTGAGATGGTCCATTGCAAGTGTAAATCTGACTGTTTTTCTGGCAGACGTTCCTGCAGAGCTAAAGACTTAGCCTGTACCGACATGTCAGTGCAGCAGCCAGTGACAGAACGATGACGATTCTCAAGCCGTGATGCACGAAAGAGATGATGATGATTATGAAGATGTATAGAGACTGTCTAATAAAAAAGGTTGCTTAATCATGGTCATACTGTAGTCTAAATGTGCATGACATGATGCTAAATATGTTACAGAAACATCCAAAGTTTACACTTGCTAAATTTTAAACTTGTAAGACAATTGATCTATTAAAAAGTATGTTAACATGCATTTTAGTCAGTTCTACTTATTTTGTATTGGAACCATTGGGTTCTTTAACCCTGAAAGTGTAGGTTTAGCAGTTAAAATCAATGTTCCATCTTATTTAGAAGACAAGATATTGCAAAACCTAGTTTTACGGTGGCCATTTTGTAAATTCCAATGTGGCCGCCATAAAGACAACTGGGCAAATGGAAACATTGATTTTCTGATTCCTTATACAATAGCCTTTCCAAAAATGTATAGTTTTGCAAATCCCCCCCAAAAATCAGACACAATCTTATAGTGAACCTGACTATATGTCACAGTCATTTCTCCCTCGCGTTGACAAATCTTTGTTTTAACATCTTTAACAGATGTTCAAATGCGTAGCTAACTTCTTCCTCTCCTTCAAACTGTCGTGTGGAGCTCGACAAGGAAAATCACCCTGTGCAACGTCAGGTTGATAAACATACACTTCGGTACATGCTTAACGAAAATACTCTGTCATGTTTAGACAACATGTTGTTTTTCCGTACCCGAGTGTCATCTTTATTGTATTTTGTTAGTTCTCTCATCTCTTTTCATGTGTGCTGTCAAACTTCAGTTCGGATACTCACCACAGAGACATAGTGTTGTGTATAGACACAGCAGAACTATGGAGTCCAGATCTGCCCTGTAGACCGGGGGGAGGGCTAGGCTAAATCTGCTGTGTGTGGGTAATAGCACTGGGACTCGTATATAAGAGCATTCCTCTGTTGAGAGTTGTCAATGGTTTCACAATGGGAACGTTGCTCCAAGACAGTTTGTGTGTTAAAAAGTCCTTCTCTCTCGTTTCACACAAGCATACACACACACACACACACACACACACACACGTGTACACATGGAAGCATACGGCAGTGTGCAACGCGTTAGCTCCCCCACCATGGCCCCCTCCCTCGCTAGCAGTGGGCAGTATAATAGGCCCAGCCACCACTACGCCCCCCTGTCCACCCCCCACAACCAGCCCCCCCCACAACCTGCCCCCCCACAACCTGCCCCCCACACTCCTCCCCCACAACCAGCCCCCCCTACAACCAGCTCCCCCACAACCAGACCCCCCCCCCCCAGGATGGAGAGGACAAAGCAGAGACACGCCCCTCCTCTATTTCCTCTAATTATCACCACACCTCCAGTAATGAGGTACACTCACACCCTCTCTCCCTCCCTCTCACACACCCTCTCTCTATCTCTGTCGCTCTGTCTCTTTCTCTCTCACTCCATCTCTGTATCTCTCTCTCTCTGTCTCACTCTCTCTCTGCCCCTCTCTATCTGTCTCTCTCTCTATCTGTCTCTCTCTATCTTTTCTCTTTCTATTCTCTCTCCTCACCCTGCTCTCCTGCTCTTCTGTCCTCTCTCTCTACCTATCTCATCATACACCCTCTCTCTCTGTCTCTCTGTCTGTGTGTGTGTGTGTGTGTGTGTGTGCGTGTGTGTTTGTGTGCTAATGTCACTAGCAGAGAGTGAGTGTCGGTAGGGGGGGTGGAGGTATCATCTCTGTATGAAGATCTACGGCTGTACACATCTGTATGCAGACACGACGCCACCGGGAGATCAATCACTCAAGACATGATTTCTGTTCCCCCTCCCGGAGCGTTCGGGGTCCTCAAACCCCCCCCCCCCCTCTCCCCCCGGCTACGCTGATGGATGGCAGCCAGAGCAGGCAGGGAGGGAGGGACCGGTGATGAACGTCCCCCACCGGGACCCACCCCCCAATGGTGGGATTCATTAGGGGGAGTCGTCGTACCGGGAGGTTGGGGGGGGGGGGGCGGCGAGGAACGTGTCCACGCATCTCTCTGTCTGAAAAAAAGAAGAAAAAAAGAATAAAGCAACAACAACCACTCCCAAACACTCGCTGCAAGTTTTTGTTTGTTTGTTTGGTTGATTTCTGCAATCGATACAAAGGATACATCTCCGCCATCCGGGGGGCTCTAGCGTTCTGGAAAAAGAACCCGGCCTGAACGCTACACGAGAACGGAAAATGCAGTTGCTGACATTTTTGTAGAATTTTACAAGCAGGTGTGGATCGTCCACAGACCCACTGGTCAGAGTGTTTGCCTGATAGATTTGTTGGGGGGGAGAGAGAGAGGGAGGGAGAGAGAGAGAGAAAGGGAGAGAGGGGGGGAGGGGAAGGGAGAGAGAGGGAGCGCGAGAGGGGAAGAGTGAGAGAGGGAGAGAGAGATCTCTGGGTTTAGGGAGGAGCAGAGGAGCCAGGAGGGAATGCAGCTGTTTTAACAGAGTTGCTTGAAACAAAGACTCTAACCACACAGCAGGAGCAGGGAACTGGCCTCTTCCTGCTTGATGCCTTTTGATCTCTCTGTCTTTCTCCCCCCCCCTCCCCGTTCTCTCAGGATGCGGAGGAGTACGGGGAGCTGCCCGTCAGGCACAACGAGGACCAGCTGAACAGCGCGCTGGCCCAGCGGCTCCCCCTGCAGGTCAACCCCCACAGCTACGACAGCGCCCACACCAAGGCCCACCTGCTGCTCCAGGCCCACTTCAGCCGCGCACAGCTGCCCTGCAGCGACTACGGCACCGACACCAAGACCGTGCTGGACAACGCCATCCGCATCTGCCAGGTGTGTGCGCGTGTGAGTGCGGGTGTGTGTGCGTGTGCAGAGTTGGCGTGTGCCTGTGTGCGTAGGCTGACGTGTGGGAGTGCAACCACATCTTACACGGGGGCGGGGGGGGGGGAGAAAAAACAAAGTTTCTTGACTCTTGCTGATGATGCCGTCGGTGGATAACGGATCCCTCTTCTGGGGCCCGGCTTTGTTGTCTGATAGAATCATACATCAGAATCCATAGCGCATTTTTCTCACGTCAGTGCTGACCTAGCAGGGGCCCGTAAATCTCGGGGAGCGAGCAGAGACACACAACGCTCATGAGACCCGGGGAAGACAGACCGCCGGGGTCTCACCAGAACAACAGGAAGGAGCCGCAGCCGACCCACCTCCCCAGGTCGGGGGCAGGATTTCGGATATCAGGACCGGGCTAGGCCCGCCGCCAACTAGCACCCGGTAGAACACCCGGTAGAACAACTTAAAGCTCCAATGTGTACGGTCTTCGTCGTTTAAATACCGCTATATTGCTCTGTAGCTCCTCTGAAAACCTGTCGGTTCTGCTACTGCAATCCTAAGATCCGGCGCCGGTGGAAGTACACCAGACCGCGGAGCTGATAGAGGCTTCCCCGCTCCCGGCCACACCTGGTCCGAAGCGTGCGTCCCGCGCCGGGATTCAATCAGCAACTCGAGCGTTCTTCTGTGGCCTTATTTGGAAGCGTGCACGTACCCAAACCCACAAAACCCTAACCGTGAAACAGGCTGAATCTACATTGGCAGACGGAGTTTTCCCTGACAGACTGAGTTTTCCATGTCTCGCAGCCAGCTCATGCATAGCTTGCAGTTCTACGGTTACACACTGTATCTTTAAGGCTGTAGTCTTTTTTTTTTTTAATGTGGGCATTCATCAGTAATATTGGATTTGTGCGAACCCACAACATGGGTGTCACATTATTATTTTATTTTTTTATGTGAGTGGAAAATCCGTATTAAGTGTGTCTAGTCCGTGTTTTAGAGCGACAAGGGTGTTGCATTTCCTGGGGAATTGATGCAAAGGAAACCATGACAGTGACGACGTAAAATAACTCGACTGCGATCTCCCCTGGGGTGTCAGCCAGTGATTCAAGGTGGTTTGACAGGAGAATGTACACACACACACACACACGCACGCACACACACTTCTGTGGGGCAGTGGCAGTCATGGAATAATAATGATTTGTATCTCTGGCCAGTCTGGATGCTCAGTAACGACCTGGGCACTCCTGTTCACACTGAACACACAGCCCAACACACTCCTGTTCAGACTGAACACACAGCCCAACACACTCCTGTTCATACTTATCGTAACACACAGCCCAACACACTCCTGTTCAGACTGAACACACAGCCCAACACACTCCTGTTCAGACTGAACACACAGCCCAACACGCTCCTGTTCAGACTGAACACACAGCCCAACACAAGCCTGCAAGCGATTGTCCGTGCCTGGCCAGGCCTCTTCAGCTCTTTCACGGTCTGGTCGCCTGAACACCAGCCCCCCCCCGCCCCCCCCCACCTATCTGTGAGTGATTGTTCATGCCTGTGTAGGTGCAGGCAGGCAGGTGATTGTGTGCGTGTGTCTGTGTGTGTGTGTGTGTGTGCGTGCGTGCGTGCGTGCGTGCGTGTGTGACCACTTGTGCATAGTAGTGTAGTAGGCCCCGGCAGCAGTGTGTGTGTGTGTGTGTGCCTGCGTGTGTGTGTGTGTGTGTGTGCGTGTGTGTGTGTGTGTGTGCGCGTGTGTGTGAGGATCTGGCCCCTGTGTGAGGATCTGCAAGCCATTGTGCATGGCCGTGTGTGTGTGCAGGTGATTATCCATGCTGTGTATCTGGGAGTGATCTGGCATGGTCGGTCCATGTGGTTACTCTACTGGCTTCCTGCTGTGGAGGCGGGGGGGGGGGGGGGGGGGGGGGCGGCCATCCGGGCATTCTGGACCGGAATGTTCTGCGCTCGGCCCCTCCGCGTCCCAGAGCCACACCGCTGGACACAGGCAGCTCCCGTGCTCTCCATAATCGGCTTTGGGAAATTCTGTCCGTGTAAATATGTAAAAACGACGTCGGGGGGCCTGCCGGTACAAGCCACGAGGAAACGGGTGTTTGCCGGTGTGACAAACCCGTCTGTTAGTTCCCCTGGTGGAGGGTGGGCTATTTACGGTCCCCCCCCCGCGATAGCATGGTCAACAACATCCGCCCCTCTCTCTCTCTCTCTCTCTCTCTCTCTCTCTCTCTCTCTCTCTCTTTGCTCGACCTCAGGACGCCGCCGGCGACATCGGACACACTGGCCCGTCGTCAGTTCGGAAAATGTTAATCGCGACCTTAATTTGTAGCGCATTAGCATTTTGATTAACTTTGCCCCGGCCTCGTCCGCGCACTCAATGTCCTTTTTAGCCGCGTAAGTTAGTCAGAAAATGACTTTCAGATTAATTAAGTTTGTCAGAGTGCGGCGGAGCCGGGCAAACTTGTAACTTGACCGTCGGGGAGGAGGGGGGGAGGGAGAGGAGAGAGGGAGGGAGGGAGAGGAGGGAGGGAGAGGAGGCGGCTAGCGAGAAAAGCCACGGACCTGGGTTTGACTGGGTAGTTTGCTAGTGCTCTGTTTTAATGAGAAATTTGTGGTGTTGTTTGAGTTGCTCTGTGTACGGTACCGTAGGGTTGAATTTAAATTCTTCTTGTTTTATTTTATTAGTTTATGATTCAGCCTCACGCTACAACTAATAATGTTATAACTGTGTGTGTGCGTGTGTGCGTGTGTGCGTGTGTGCGTGCGTGCATGCGTGCGTGCGTGCGCGCGTGTGCGCGTGTGTGTGTGTGTGTGTCACCCTCACCCTCTCTCTGCAGGCCATGCTGGATGTGGCGGCTAACGAGGGCTGGCTGGTGACAGTGCTCAGCGTGGTCAACCTGGTCCAGATGGTGGTCCAGGCCCGGTGGCTGACCGACTCCTCCCTGACCACCCTGCCTCACCTGGAGCAGCAGCACCTCTACCTGTTCAGGTACGCACCCGAGACACACACACACACACATAACACATGTCACACACACGCACACAACACACGTCTCTCTCGCACACACAACACACGTCACACACACGCACGCACAACACACGTCTCTCACACACACTTACACACACACACACCTACACACACATCATACACGTAACACACACATCACACGCACACACACACAAGCACACACACATAGCACACACACAAGGAAAGGACATTCAGCAGCAAGACCTCTAAACACCCGAGATGCGCGCACACACACACACACACACATGCGCATAGACACACACACACACACACACCACACACACACACACACACACACACACACAAAGAAAGGACATTCAGAGTGAACGTCCGCAGCAGCGGCAGTCTTGCGCCGGTCTCCTCTCCGTGTGTGTGTGTGTGTGTGTGTGTGTGTGTGTGTGTGTGTGTGTGTGTTGTGGATTGACTTCCCGCGAGGAGGAATAATTTTCTGCAAACTCAATAAAAATGTTAAGAACAGAGGGATGAGGAGAAACGGGGGTTCCCGCGGCGACGGACAGCAGGAAGTGCGGGGCAGGATTTATTCAGACGGCGTCACGTGAACGCCCCCCCGTTGCTCTCCACAGGAGGTGGGCTTCCCGGAAGGGGCGGGGCGGCGGAGGCGTTGCCGGGGGTTACCGCGGCCAGATCGAAGGACTCCCAGAGCTGATAGCCGCCTGCGAGGGGAAGGAGAAGACCTTCGCCGCCATGATGGGGGAGGAGCTCCAGCCCAGTCAGGTCGCCCAGGTAACGCGTGGTTCCACTGAGAAATGGGATTTATTTATTTTTTAATTCAGGGTTTTAAATTGTCAATATTGTCAGCGCAAACACACACACACACACACACACACCGAGCCTGTGTGCAAGGGGGGAGGATAAAGAAGGAAGAAGAGTGTGTGCGGTTGTGTGTGTGTGCGCGAGCGAATGCGTGT
>NC_140241.1:8323729-8341229 GCF_949987555.1 Borostomias antarcticus | reverse complement strand
GTGTGTGTGTGTGTGTGTCCCTCGCACCCGCAGGTGTATCTACACCCTGTACCTGATGAGCGACAGCTACCTGGGTCTGGACCAGCAGTACGACCTCCACCTCAGCGTGACGCCGGCCAGCATCGCCGCCCAGGTGAACAGCGAGGTCAGCGACGCCGCGGGGGGCGTGTCCCTCGAGTGACGACGGCAACATCAAGGACGGCGACGACCGCTGCGGGGGTCACGACGATGTGGATTCTCGCCTTGGACGCAACGTAAATCATAACGAGAGCCTGCGCCGCAACGGGGTGTGATGTCATAGCGGTGATTCTAAGACTAAGGGGGGTTGGCCATGATGATGATGTCAGGTAGGAGGAGACAGGGCGGAGTCTATCATGAGTTAAACACAACCACTGTGACCTTATATGTGGTGGAAGATGGTACATAGCTACACTGTTTTGTTGTGCCTGCATATCCTCCAGTACTGAAGCGAAGGACTTCTATCAAAGGCAGAAGTCCTGCCCTTCATGAGGCAGAGAAAGTAAAAGAATGCAAGATGAATGGGTTTGAGTTATGTAGAGTTGATTTAGAGAGGAGTGGGCTGAGGTGTTTTATGGAGACGCGCTTTAACTCAGATGGAGATGAACAGGGCAACGAGAGAGCGCAGAGCTTGCGGACGACGTGGCTTCACTGTGTCGAACAGGGAAAAGATGACGGAGTTTATTTAAACTGCCGGGATGGAATTCCGTTGCAGGTGTGCGAAACATGCGCCCCCGCTGTGGGACTACAGTCCAGAGTGCCAAACTGTCACATCTGTTTTGTGAAATATACACCCCAGACCCTCCACCCTAGAACACCCCCCCCCCCCCCCCCAGTACACAGAAGAGCACTGGAGAGGGTCCGCCATGGAAACTAGTCTCCTGAAGACGATCAAACTCCGGCAGACACCATGATTCGCAGAAATAAGATACTGTGACTCAACGATTAAGACATAAAACATGATCTATCTAATAAATTGTTAAGTTTGATTCTGTTATTTTTTTTTTCTTTTTCTTTTTTTTTTTTTGGACTAGGCAAGAATTATATTTTGGAACCAGACATATAAGCCAAAACCCAGCTGTTTAAAGTTGTCAGCATTTTGTTTTGGTCCTATCAATCGAAGCAGTTTTTTGTTAACTTCTCTCTTGGGCTAAAATGGAATTGCAAAGAGCTTGTTTTGTTTTGAGAAAATAAAGAAAGATAATAGACTTGAATTGTTTGGTCTTTGTTCAACTTAGATTAGTATTACCATATAGGCATAATTGTATTCATAGACATAGCTCTCAGACATTGTAGCACAACTGCAGTGACTGACAAACCCTGAAGTCCAGCAGGCCTTTAGCCTTGTGAGACCATCTACCAGATACTGAACCCTGTCTACCAAAACTACCAAATACAGAACCCTGTCTACCAAAACTACCAGATACTGAACCCTGTCTACCAAAACTACCAGATACAGAACCCTGTCTACCAAAACTACCAGATACTGAACCCTGTCTACCAAAACTACCAGACACAGAACCCTGTCTACCAAAACTACCAGATACTGAACCCTGTCTACCAAAACTACCAGATACTGAACCCTGTCTACCAAAACTACTAGATACAGAACCCTGTCTACCAGTGTTAATTTTGACAGCAAATTATGATTTTGTTTTAGTCATAGTCTTTTGACTAAAATGCCATTTAGTTTTAGTCATATTTTAGTCATCTGACTTGTTTTAGTTTTAGTCTAGTTTTAGTTGACTAAATATCATTACGATTTTAGTCGACGAAATCTACCATAGATTTAGACAACTCAAATTTAACAGGCTTAGTTCAATCAATCAATCAAGTTGGATTTATATAGCGCCCTTCATGAAACCAAGAGCGCTTTACAGAGTCCAGTATTCATTCAGACACAGTCATACCGGCGGTGGTAAGCTACATCTGTAGCCACAGCTGCCCTGGGGCAGACTGACAGAAGTGTGGCTGCTTCTGTCAGACAGTTTCAAAATGAAGCATTCCTCTCCCCCAGTCTGATGCTAACTGTGTTTGTGCCTGATATAGCAAGCTATAACATTATCCTGTCAGCACTAGTTGGCTAGTCAGGCTAGCTAACATCAGGCACAGGCTAGCTAACGTCACACCGGAGGAGAGGGGCTATGGCGGCGCCAGGTAGCTAACTGTTCATGTCTTATCCATCTAGCTACAGTATAACATTAGACAGCAGCAGTAGTTGCTTAGCTAGCTTACCCAGACTAGCTAACGCTAGATACCCCCGCCAGCCGCCACAAGCATAGCCCCACTTGTTGCTAGCTAACCTGTGCCTAACATTAGCTAGCCACTAACGTTACCGTTGCAATGATCAGACACTTCAGTTCTCCCCCGCCACAAACCTACGTGAAACACTGGTTTCTTTTAGCTTGTATTGTATTTGAAGTACAGTATTTCAGAAACACACCAGCTTGGTTTTAGCTAATACAGTAACGTTAGCCGGGGGTGGGGGGGTGCTTACCTTCTCGTGAATTTCGGGATGACTTCTCCAAATGTCGCTTTAAGTTCGTTGTATTTTTGCTAGTCATTTTCACCCCACACGGTTTACAAATGGTTTTGTTTTCCTTTGCATCAAATATGAAGTTTATCCAGATGTCTGCTCTCCTCTTTCTCCCGGTGTGTGCGAACGTTGACAAAGACATTTCTGAACTGTGGTCATTTACTGAACAGTTCAGGCGCAGCAGTCGTATGCTGTTAGTTGACTTCCCGCCGGCCGGTGTAGCAACGGTACTATTCAAATGTAGGCTAAATACACACAGGCTACCTGTAGGTTGCATCCAACTCGTTCTATTAATACATCCATGATCCAACTGCGCACATCCCGAACCTCGACATTCTGATTTGAACTTTTCCCATACGTCCCTCCATAACCATTTTAGTCTAGTTTTTATTTGTTGACGAAAATGTGAATAGATATAGTCATAGTTTTTGTCATCATACATTCATTTTTATTTAGTTATCGTCTCGTGACGATAACCCAAAAAATGTCGTTGACGAATAGTTTTCGTCATAGTTCTCGTCAACGAAATTAACACTGCTGTCTACCAAAACTACCAGATACTGAACCCTGTCTACCAAAACTACCAGATACTGAACCCTGTCTACCAAAACTACCAGATACAGAACCCTGTCCACCAAAATTACCAGATACTGAACCCTGTGTACCAAAACTACCAGATACTGAACCCTGTCTACCAAAACTACCAGATACTGAACCCTGTCTACCAAAACTACCAGATACTGAACCCTGTCTACCAAAACTACCAGATACTGTACATAACCCTGTCTACCAAAACTACCAGATACTGTACATAACCCTGTCTACCAAAACTACCAGGTACAGAACCCTGTCTACCAAAACTACCAGACAATGAACCCTGTCTACCAAAACTACCAGATACAGAACCCTGTCTACCAAAACTACCAGATACATAACCCTGTCTACCAAACTACCAGATACATAACCCTGTCTACCAAAACTACCAGACACAGAACCCTGTACACCAAAACTACCAGATACAGAACCCTGTCTACAAAACTACCAGATACATAATCCTGTCTACCAAAACTACCAGATACAGAACCCTGTCTACCAAAACTACCAGACAATGAACCCTGTCTACCAAAACTACCAGATACAGAACCCTGTCTACCAAAACTACCAGACAATGAACCCTGTCTACCAAAACTACCAGACACAGAACCCTGTACACCAAAACTACCAGATACAGAACCCTGTCTAACAAAACTACCAGATACATAATCCTGTCTACCAAAACTACCAGATACAGAACCCTGTCTACCAAAACTACCAGACAATGAACCCTGTCTACCAAAACTACCAGATACTGAACCCTGTCTATCAAAACTACCAGATACAGAACCCTGTCTACCAAAACTACCAGATACAGAACCCTGTCTACCAAAACTACCAGATACTGAACCCTGTCTACCAAAACTACCAGATACAGAACCCTGTCCACCGAAATTACCAGATACTGAACCCTGTGTACCAAAACTACCAGATACTGAACCCTGTCTACCAAAACTACCAGATACTGAACCCTGTCTACCAAAACTACCAGATACTGTACATAACCCTGTCTACCAAAACTACCAGATACTGTACATAACCCTGTCTACCAAAACTACCAGGTACAGAACCCTGTCTACCAAAACTACCAGACAATGAACCCTGTCTACCAAAACTACCAGATACAGAACCCTGTCTACCAAAACTACCAGATACATAACCCTGTCTACCAAACTACCAGATACATAACCCTGTCTACCAAAACTACCAGACACAGAACCCTGTACACCAAAACTACCAGATACAGAACCCTGTCTAACAAAACTACCAGATACATAATCCTGTCTACCAAAACTACCAGATACAGAACCCTGTCTAACAAAACTACCAGATACATAATCCTGTCTACCAAAACTACCAGATACAGAACCCTGTCTACCAAAACTACCAGACAATGAACCCTGTCTACCAAAACTACCAGATACTGAACCCTGTCTACCAAAACTACCAGATACAGAACCCTGTCTACCAAAACTACCAGATACAGAACCCTGTCTACCAAACTACCAGAGAGCAGAGCAGTTTCTTTCCTTGTGCCCTCAGCCTCATCAACAGCTGACCAGCATCACCTGTTGCCATAGCTACTCGTTTCCTCAGATCGTTATGACACCCTGCTTAACATCTACAAATACTGCATTGCACATTACTCATATGCATCATGATTTAATTCACCCTTGCAAGTTTATTGTTTGTTATTAAAATCTTTATATTGCTTGTTGTATTGTGTATTGTATATTGTGAATATTGTGTCTGTAAATATGTATATTGTTTGTATTGCTTGACAGTCACCAACAACCGGAACCAAATTCCTTGCGTGTTAACATTACATTACAGTAATTTAGCTGACTTTTATCCAAAGCGACTTACACTAATTGCATTTAACGTACAGTAGTACTATACTTGCTAGAACTCACAAGTGCATCTCCTCTCTAAAACAAGTGACTAAGAGCAATCTAGTGCTGAAGGCAAAGTGCATGAATAGCAATCTTAAAATACAATAGGTGCTTAGGAGGGAGGATTCTTGTAGTACTTCTTGAAGAGATGAGTTTTGCGCCTGCAGCAAAAGATGGGCAGCGACTCTGCTGTCCTGACGTCAGTGGACAGTTCGTTTTACCACTGCGGGGCCAGGACAGAGAAGAGCAGTGACCGTGTCGATCGACCACAGGGGCCTCGGAGTGACGGGGCAACCAGTTGCCTGGTTAGAAGGGTTATAGAGTTTGACCATGGCCGGGAGGAGGGGGATGTTTCTTTCATTGCCCTGCAGAATAAGAGAGGTGTAGTTTCATTCACCCATTCACACACATACCATACTCAGCCAGTATATGGTAAATGGACTGCACTTACATAGCGCTTTTATCCAAAGCGCTTTATAATGAAGGCCTCTCATTCACCCACACACACATACACACACACCAATGGCGGCAGCTGCCATGCAAGATGCTAACCTGGTAATTGGGAGAAATTTGGGGTTCGGTGACTTGCCCAAGGAGACTTCGACATGTGGAGAGGAGGAGCTGTGATTCGAACCGCCGACCCTGAAATCATTGGACGACCCTCTCTCATCAGACTGATGAGTTCCAAGGTAACCAGGAGGCCACTGGCCTCTTGTCTGCCCACTGCCCACACTTCTACCAAGGCCCAGGGGCATCCGCTGCCTACCACACACATCTACCTCTCCACTGGAGCTACAACTGGATGAGATGAAGCTGCTTGAAGCTACTTAGGATACTCTGCAGGTGTAAATGTCTGACACTAAGACAGGATAATGTAGACGTATAGGCCTATTCCATTCCATAGAACTTCCACATGTGCATGGTCTCAAAGCAACAATCCAATACAACTTGGATTTCTTGTCAACCTAGTTCCCTTTTGTTTTGCTGAACGATCTTCATTATAGCGTTATGGCCGCGTGACAATTAGGCTTTGTAGGCCTATGGCTACTATTCAATTTGAAATGTATAATTATTCAAATTATTATTTTGTTATTTATATTAATACCTACAGTTTCATAGAGGAATTCTGCTAATAATACCTGTTTTTTTAGAAAAGCATACCTATCACTTGAAGTCTATCCTGGCCGGAGACATAATAAACTTGAGTATTTTCAGTCGTTCTCTTTTCCACAGACGCTGTCTAATTAGCAGCAAATTCGAGGTTTACTAAAAGGTTAACCCAGCGTCAACCAGTCCGTGCGCGCGCCGCATCCCGGTTGATTTTCTCCTGCTCGCTCACAGCAGGAGATTCTATTACCAGGGCGTCCGTGTCGAAAGTGACAGCAATACGAACACTGGTGCATGGACGGAGGACTGACGGACGGAGAAAAACAGATCAAGTCGTCTGTGTGTGTGTGAGTGTGTGAGAGAGAGAAAGGTGTGTGTGTGTGTGCGTGTGTGCGTGCGTGCGTGCGTGCGTGCGCGCGCGCTGTGCCCAAAAAGAAAAGAAAAAAAGTGCACTCAATTTATAGAAGGCCTGAGAAAGACAAGCTAAATAAAGCAAACGGTTTTAAATATTATGCGAGGAGGCAGGATAGGCTATATTTATTTCGCAAAGTAGCCTATAGATAGGCTGCATTAGATATATGGTCTTTCTTTTAGCAAGCATAGCATTAAAAGTTATTGCAGTGTAGATATTTTAGATATCCGAATAGCCTGCGCTGTTGCCTTAAAGAGAAATATCGAGTGAAGTTTTCAAACACTTGAAAGTTAATCATACTGTATATTGCAAATACTGTGGGATATGCTGTGTGATATTATGCAATATAGCTTAACATAGCTTTGTGTTAGGCAATTCTAGCCCACTATTGAGACGCCTATAAATGCACTGTTAAAATTGTTATGCATGACAGAAGTATCCACCAATTGCTCTACAATCCATAGGCTAGGCAAGGCAAGGCAAGTTTATTTATATAGCACATTTCAGCCACAGGGCAATTCAAGGTGCTTTAGGCTACATGAGACATTAAAAGCATTAAAACAAAAAGCAAGACACTATAGGGCAAAAAACAAAATAATTTGAACTTAAATACTTTAAACTTACATTTAAACTAAAATACTAGCATTTAGCAGGTGATTCGCAATATATTGCCTGTTGTGGTACAGGGCCAGAGGTGAGACGTTTTACGAGCGAACCCCCTGTTTCTCACAGCTCGCTCCGACACGTTTGTAAAGGATATGCATATCCAATAGGGAGATGGACCTGGACCTGTCCACCGCCCAATGAGAGCGCTGATGGCTCGGAGTGCCGCGGGGGTGGGCCGTCCCTGCGCTCCACGGGAGATAGAGGGAGATCGGGACCTGATAACAGAGAGTCTTTGGAAACTACTTTGATAGGCTACGACACTCGTATTCCGTCAAACTGCTGTGATGGAAGTCGCGTCTCGTACCGTCTTGTAAAAGAAGGAAGTAGTCTGTTATCGATCGGTGAAAAGTGGGCCCGTGCTGTAAGGACGCTACCATTTTTGCAGACGGGTGAAAAATGTATGGTGGGGAGGGGGGGTTGCGTTGGCGCTTTGAGGTAAGTTAATAAACACATTATGTTTACGTATCTGTCCTGAAACATGTGTAGCCTGTTAGGTTACATAATGGGCCTGGGGGGTACTTATAACGTTACATGATTAGGCCTATGGTCTATGCGTTTGCAAAACTCTCAAAATAATATATTGAATAGTTTATATCAATGTGTATAGCCTAATGACATACATTAGGCTATATTAATTATTGTCATACATTGCGTCTCGATAGGACTGTCAATACAGACATATTTATATGCTTATGTTTTACAATGCAGCCTACTTGTAATGAGTCATATGTGCTTGCTTTTCTTTTCCAGGAGTCATGGTGCCTTCGGCAGCGGTGAAGGATCCACAGTCCGCACAGTAACGCCAGAGATGTTGGACCTGCATGTAGGCTACGTGTATGCCATGTAGACTACGGTGATATGGAGCAATGGTTGATCTAAACTCAGTCGCCTATCCCTCTCCATAATCCTGGATATTCTGCCTCCCCGCCGTCGGCAGCCACTGCTGGCCTGGAAATAACATGGAAATTCGTGTAATCGATTTCTGGAAATAGTATGTAAGGCTAGCAGGCCTGCAGCGACCGTGGGTCCTTTACGCACGAAAACAGCAGTCTCTAGAGAATTACGGTGTGCAAGAGTCAACACGTGAGACAGAATGGGTGAAAAAATGATCTAGAATTGAAATTTTGCACTGACATTTTAGTGGTGGCTAAATTCACTCCAAGGCCAGAACTGGAAACAAAGACCTTTCAAAATGAAAGAGAAATCTAAGAATGCCGCCCGGACTCGACGGGAGAAGGAGAATAGTGAATTCTATGAGCTGGCCAAACTACTGCCTCTGCCGTCTGCCATCACTTCCCAGCTTGATAAAGCTTCAATTATTCGACTTACAACAAGCTACTTGAAAATGAGAATTGTTTTTCCTGAAGGTAAGATGATAATGGTTAGAACATGTAGGCCTAACATAATAGGCTAACAATAATGACCATAATACTAGTCATAATATCAATGATGCATTATTATTATTATTATTATTATTATTATAAGTAGGCTAGTAGTATTAGGATAATATCAGCATTGTTATATTATTATTATTATTATTATTATTACTATAGGCCTATTACTATTCTTATTGTTGGTGTTGTTGCTATTATGCTAATTATTACATAATTATGATGACGGTGCTGTTGTTGTACAACTCTATACAGTTGTCTTATTTGAGAAAACAGGCCTGTTGTTCATTATCAAAATTATTCCGTTATTACCAATTATAGGGTCCTTATTCCTCTCTGATATTATTACTGTCTTCTGCGTTCTGATTAGGATTCATTGTATGTTGATTGCTTTTTAATTGGCCTCATCCTGTAAAACACCTGCCCTTCTCTTTTGCTCGTTCACACGACTCGCAGGGGAATCAGTAGGCCTCTGCTACAGCAATGTTACCACTACAGGTGAAAATGTAGGCTACATTAACTACACGTGTTAGCATTCTGTAGGCTAGTTCATAGTGGTGGCAGGATGATTCTTTCATCCGTTTCGTTTCCTTTCAAGTCAATTATTTTATTTGAACACATTGTTTACGGTCCAATTTCAGTCCACGCGCCATAACTTGGCATAATAGGTGCGTAAACCGCGTAACTTTCCATGTAATCTTACTGTCAGCTCTCGCAACCGCAGACTGCACCGATCAAGACATTATATTTTAAAATAATAGAAATCATGATTTAAAAAAGAAAACAAACGATTCTGTCTGTAGACTACCTACTCATGTTGCCCGGTGAAATTGCGGGCCCAGGCGCAATTGATCTGGAAAGTGAAGGAGTGTGTGTGCGCATTAAGTGGCTATATCTGACCGCTCTACACCCCTTTGTCTCGGAAAACACCGAGTGTGTCTTTCTACATCCGTTCATTCATGTAGTCTCCTTTCAGAGGCAGGCGACCATGATGCCCCTGGAAGACGATTAGCTGTCATTTACCACCTTATCCACGCGCCCCTTGCTGCGTGACTGCTGCGGAGCAGCGCCAATTAACGTCGCTGCGCGAGCTGTCTGATCCTCTGTCGACATATGGAGATTCTTGCGGTTTTCAACCCCGTCAGAAAGAAAGAATGGTATTTCAAGAGAGAGGCCTATAATAAGGAATAAAGGAGTAGCCTAGATGTAAGGCTTATGATGTAAGAAAACAGGCCCTCGGGAGGAGAAATGTAGAAGTAGCCTCGGCTAAACATGCCTTTGAGAGATGGTTGTGTATCGTCTCATCGATTCCACTGCTTACCTTGGATGTTGACCCGTGGGGCCCGTGTGAATCACGATCAGAAATTGACCCAGTGCACGTGTGTTGGACCTAACCAAAGATGAGCTTGTGAAATCGATTGTTGTTGTTATCGATCTGTAATTCAGCAGACTGCGCCAATGGTTACGTTTGCGCGTCTCAACCATAGCCTATACAGGGCCTTTTTGTAGACTCGCGAGACTAGCCTGTTTGTGGCAAATCCATAAATATTAGCCTACTTATTTTGAATTAAACAAATAAGACGGAGGTAGTTTTGACATGCATGGATCTTCTATCACTCCGTCTCTTGTAGGCACATAGCCTACTCCCCCATCAGTCTATGCATTCGTATAGCCTAGTCTTCCATTCTGGTCATATTGTGCGACTTACATCCAGCTCAGCTCCGCATATGGGACGAATAGAATCCCGCTTAAGGCGAAGGGACATATTTTAGTCACGTCTACACAGAAATATAGTCTTGGAAAAAACAAATGTTGCACATTTAAGCAACAATCATGAGTTGGTTCGTATGAGTGAATAGGAAGAGAATGCCTAGCCTACTAATTTATTCCGTTCCATCTCGCGCCGGCCTCCATTCAGGACATATGGTAAAAATACACATGGATATTGTGTTTGCCCGGAAAACACAAGATAAGCTTGCTGGAAAAGACAAGTGAAGCTCTGTTTGCTGGGGTAGTGTTATAGCGGAGGAGCAAGGAGTGAGTCCAGTGCAGCGATGCATTAGGCCGCCTACTCAGCAACGTGCTTTCCTTATTAACTTGCTTCTAACGCTTTGCATAGAGCAAAGTTTAGGCAACCAACACTATTAAATCACCCATAACACATGTACGGCGTTTATAGCTATGCGTTTCTGATTATTTGACAGTCGCCTACATTTTATGAACATGTACTACAGCATGGAGGTGAGAGTTGTTTACGGTCCGTGTTATTTACGGCGCACAGGGGCGCCCGTGTCACTAACCTTTGCCTCACCCCATGTTGCCCCAACCTACTTGAATTACTGGACAAATCCGAAGTGTAGTCTGGGCCTAGCTGCTCTTTCTTTCCATTGCCGTCGACTGCTGTAAAATTAATTAGAAACAAAAGCAACAATAAAATGCACTCATCCGTTGTTACATAGCCTATATGTAAGATGACAGTAGGCTATGTTTAGTCAGACCTGCATTGTAGTTGGCGATGGATAGTCTTTTTGGCCTTTTTAAATGTGTTTTTCACTAGGCCGTGAATTCAAGGGTCACGTGCCTAATCCACTCTAAAACTGCTGTGGTGGCCAGAGCTCAAACCAAATAACTACCATTGAATAAACTGGGTAGGCTGTTAAGGCTATGGGCGAATAGTGTCGCGCCATAACACCAATTAAATATTGTAACACTGTTAACGATAGAAAGGTCATTGGAGACACGGCTCTCGACAGACCAATCTTGAAGCATTATACCGACACCTCGCTCTCTTGTCTGAATTTAAAGCTGTTAAGTTTAGATCAATTCAAGTGGGAGTATGTAGGCCTACATCTGATCCCATTGTTGAATAATACGCGCCAACACTCTGCTCGATTTTGTGATTATGTTAAGCGGCCTGTTGATGCAGTAGAGATTAATTCCCTGCGGTAGGTCAAGTGCAAGAATCTAAAGGCCTATCTGAGCTCCCACACAGATTACCTTCCGACTGGAGTGTCCGAACACGTGCACTCACACCCCTGGCCAGCGTTATGGAGGAGGACTGTGACAGGGCGAGGGCTCTGTGTTCATTATAATAGGCGTTAACATCA
Organism: Borostomias antarcticus; assembly: GCF_949987555.1. NCBI lineage: Eukaryota > Metazoa > Chordata > Actinopteri > Stomiiformes > Stomiidae > Borostomias > Borostomias antarcticus. The sequence goes on along the minus strand of NC_140241.1, from coordinate 8,329,506 downwards.
CCTCAGGACAGAACTGAAAGGCCGCTATTACGATATTAGGATGTAGAGGATGTCATGTTGTTTTTTCATGGTCTATCATAGTAGAAAAACAACGTTTAGTCCATATCCGCCCCCTGTATGATGTCTAATCAATATTGAATATCCTATTAAATTCAATGCAGGGCAATTTAAGCAGCCTAATTCTACTGAATAGTATTTCTTTGTCTTCTGGTGAAACACAGCTCATTGGGACCTACTGAAGTGTTGGTTAAGGGGTAATTTGGTTGTTTCTGTAGTGCAAACGTGAAGTGCATACGGTTGATGATATGGTTGATTTGTGCGCGGCGTGTTTGTTTTCCTACGATTTGCATTACAATTGAGATTACGCATAGTTTGACCTGCACAAAAACTTATTTGCTTCAGGGAGTTTTGTTGGTTCCTTTGGGATCTGGTGATATAGCCTATATATTATATAAAATATATTTAGTCAATTCTTTGAAAAATATTTTATTCTATCGGAATAAAACGTGTTCATCTGCATTAATTTGGTTTTAAAGCTTTTGTAGGCCTATCAGATTATTTTGAAGAGACGTGTTTATCATTATGATCATGTAGGCTATAGCATGATATAGCCTAGTAGCCTACTTTTTTAAGTAGGCTATGTGTGCATTACATATTCGAAATAATAAGACCATAGCCTACCCTTAGGCTTCGCTGTTAAGTTCCAGTGGGCTTTAAATGCGTATTTATCAGTAGGCTAGGTTCATTTGTAGATATACATTTTGTTAATTAAACTACATTAGCATATATTATTATGATTTTAATAATGAATGTAGTATTATTAGTAGTAATAGTAATCGGCCTAGTCGTTATTAATGAATTGATGATGATGATGATGATGATTGTTAATATTTTTAGCAGCCTATGCTGTTGTTGCTGTTGTTATTGTTGCTGCGAAATTTCCCAAATACTTAAATACGAAAGAGATAAAAATTAATTATCCATTTATTTCCGATTCGTTTCCCAGGTCTAGGAGAGTCATGGGGTCACGTGAGCCGGGCCAGTTCCCTGGACAACGTTGGGCGCGAGCTGGGATCTCATCTTTTGCAGGTGCGAATTCAAATATGAAAAATCACATGGACGTCAGATTTCATACACACATAATCAAAATAAATTTTAACTATAGCTCTTAAAAATGATAATTATTATTACTAGGCTATAATAATTGTAGTAGGCTAATAATATCACCATAGCCTATGATGATGATGATGATGATGATGATGATGATGATGGTGGTGGTGGTGATGATTATATCTATTATTATTATTATTATTATTATTATTATTAGGCTAGTAGGCTATTCTTATTATGAATGTAGGCTAATTGTTATTATTGCAGTGGTCGTCTAGTTGTGCATCTGAACGGGGGGTTGGGTTTCTCTCTGCTGTCGCCTCCTGCTGCTCTCATTCTTGTGGGTTTTAGTCTGGAAATAAGTTCAACAAATTCACAGTCACGCGCAGCGCCTCTCTCTCCTCCTCCAGACTGGCCACTTCCCGGGGTTCCAGCTTATTACCACAACACTGAATGCAACATGGCGAATAGGGAGACCCAGAGATAGCCTAAAGTAATGAGGATGATAATCTATATGAAAGGTCAATAGGTGATATTTTTCTAAAGGCTTATAAGAAGACGCAGCATTATCACTGACAAATATAACAATAATAATAAAAATAGCCTATTACTAATAATATAATAACAATACTATTACTAACCTATTACTACTACTAGGCTATTACCACTTGGCTACTAGGCCTACCACTAGTAATAAATAATAAGAATGATAATAATAATAATAATAATAATAATAACAACAATAGCGATAATAATAAGAATAAGAATAATAACTTTATCGAATAAGAGGCTTAGGCTATCCCTATTATTTCCGCATATATAGGCAAAGGTTATTCTGCTCGATATTTAGACTATTCATTTTTTAATCGGGATTATCCATAGCTTTGTTGATCGTCGTTGTTATAGCATATTTAGATTCTGTGGAAGGCCTGCTTGTTTTCTGAATCTTCCAATGCAAAATACCATAGCATCGAGTTCGATGTAGGCTAGTAGACGTTATTTTCAATGACACGACATCCCGGTAGATGTAGTGAACAACCTAGCCTGTGAAATTAATTTAGCCATGGTAACAATATCTCACCGTGGGTGAAGTTACGCACCACTCCCGTTGCTGTGTTGGAAGGACTTTTATTCAGGAATACATTGTTTTCTCTATATGGTAATGTTCAATATGCTTTTAGAGTGGTTTGCATTTGAAAGGCAAATAATTGCATGGTTGTATTTGTGTTTTTAGACGCTGGATGGTTTCATCTTCGTGGTTGCTCCAGATGGAAAAATAATGTACATTTCTGAAACAGCGTCGGTCCATTTGGGCCTGTCACAGGTAGGCTGCATATGTTTATGTACATTTGAAATTACCGAATGAGCTGCTCTATACGTTTTACGTTTAGGATAGTTATAGCTATAGCCTATGTCGAGATATTTGTTAGGTGAAATTCCTGAAGCGTTGACACAATTCCTTTTTAACAGGTAGAGTTGACGGGCAACAGCATTTATGAGTACATCCACCCAGCGGACCATGATGAAATGACGGCGGTTCTTACAGCCCACCAACCCTACCACTCGCACTTTGTACAGGGTATCTATCTCGACAGTCTGGTGTGGGCCTACATCATTTGTGATTAAATACTTATTTGTTGATAATGTATAACCTGGTAATTGCGTTTTTCTCTCTCATTCAAGAATATGAAATGGAACGCTCTTTTTTCTTGAGAATGAAGTGCGTCCTTGCAAAAAGAAATGCTGGTCTTACATGTGGCGGATACAAGGTAGGCTGGTGTGGTCATGATTGCAGCATTCTGTTGGTAGGCTACTTTGGTACATTTTATGTAGTTTAAGTGAAGTAAACCAACTACTGAATTATTTGCCAACTCAACTAACAAAGTCTGTTTTTTTAACCATGTTTATTTACACACCTAATCACAGAAGAATGTTAGGAAACCGGAAACCAGTGAAATAAACTACCAGTAATCATTGAAATAATTCTAATAATAGTAATGCATCACTTGATTTTATTTAAGTTCTGAATTTAATGTTTTAAATCATACTTTAATGTTTAATAACAGCCTGGATAATAAAATAAGAGGAATGCTGAGTATATATGTGCGTGGTTTGTGTCAGGTCATCCACTGCAGTGGCTACCTGAAGATCCGCCAGTACAGCCTGGACATGTCTCCGTTCGACGGCTGCTACCAGAACGTGGGCCTGGTGGCGGTGGGCCACTCGCTGCCCCCCAGCGCCGTGACGGAGATCAAGCTGCACAGCAACATGTTCATGTTCAGAGCCAGTCTGGACATGAAGCTCATCTTCCTGGACTCCAGGTAAACATCCGCACTAGTCCTCCCTAAATGAACATGTCCAGTCATCAGACAAATATGGGAGGGAGGAAGCAGATGCTGTTTAAGGTGCGTGCGTGTTTGAGTTTGGGCGTGTGTGTGGGTGTGTGTGTGTGTGTGTGTGTGTGTGTGTGTGTGTGTGTGTGTGTGTGTGTGTGTGTGTGTGTGTGAGGCGCTCTTGTGTGCGCATATGTATTGGTAGGTGTCCTATGACTGTGTGTGCTGACAATGAGTATGTTTGTGTGTGTGTGTGTGTGTGTGTCTGTGTGTGTGTGTGTGTGTCAGGGTGGCTGAGCTTACGGGCTACGAGCCACAGGACCTGATAGAGAAGACGCTCTACCACCACGTCCACAGCTGCGACTCCTTCCATCTGAGATGCGCACACCACTTGTGTGAGTTAGGTTTGTCTAGCTCTCCTACACTTCCCATCATGCTCTTGCTCTCCCATGCCTCTCCAGCAGTTATTGCATATCAAGCATTGTGGTTTTTCATCCATCTAATTGAATAACTGTACACTTAAAGGTGTGATTGCTTCAAGCTCTTTTGCGAGCAGTGATTGTAGCGTGATTAAATACTAAGAAATGAATGCCTTAAACAGCAGCGCGTTCTCATAAGACTGACCTGAAACAAATTATGAAATCAACAGTTAATCAGATGTTGTTATGGATATTGATATAAACACCTAATTTCAGTGTCTTACTTTCTTGTCCCCCCCCTCTCCTTCTCTCTCTCCCTCCCTCCCTCCCTCCCTCCCTCTCTCTCTCTCTCTCTCTCTCTCTCTCTCTCTCTCTCTCTCTCTCTCTCTCTCTCCCCCTCTCTCTTTCTCTCTCCCTCTCTCTCTCTCCCTCCCTCCCTCTCTCTCTCTCTCTCTCTCTCTCTCCCTCCCTCATTCTCTCTCTCTCTCTCTCTCTCTCTCTCTCTCTCTCTCTCTCTCTCTCTCTCTCTCAGTGCTAGTGAAAGGGCAGGTCACCACCAAGTACTACCGGTTCCTGGCCAAGCAGGGAGGCTGGGTCTGGCTCCAGAGCTACGCCACCATCGTCCACAACAGCCGATCCTCCCGACCTCACTGCATCGTCAGCGTCAACTACGTCCTCACGTGAGCCGCCATCTTCAGCTCCCCTCTGCCCCGCCTGTCGAAAAGGCCGCGCCCTCCCCAGGGAGCCCCCCCTAGCTGAACCGCGCGCCCGTCCGCGTAGCACGCCGGCGTATCTCGGGTTCCTCCGACTAACAGGCACGCGCGGCCGTCTCTCATAAAACGCCGTTTTATCCTAGCTACGCTGCCGACAAGCTAATAGATTGATGGGGGCATGTGGGTGGTATTTAACCAATTCAACTCGGTTACACGTATACATGTCAAATGAGTCTTAATTGAAAGAAACGGACATGGTGTTTTTGTCTATCTGGACATGTTTTCTGTTTGACAGAAGTCGATTACATTTCAATTTGAGCGGGCATTTCGTTTGCTGTATGGCTGTCGCTCCGGGGCAGCAAAGGGCTGTTCACGTCTCTACCGTGCTGTCATCCTATCCCCCGGATAGGATAATGAGGAGGACTTCGCTCTCTGTCACCGTGAAGCAATTACCTGCCAGTTAATGAGAGACGTGCCACGCTGCAGAGGGCTGAGGTCTGACAGCTCGGAGGTAGTGACTGTTGGAAAAGTCCGTTTATAGTTCCACACGGAATGAAGAACAGCATTCCTGTCATGTCTGGAATACATGTGTTTTACAGTTGTGATTTAATTATCTTGTGCTGTCCTAATTTCATTGACTCTGAGCGATGCTGAGTGATTTTTAAGTGATGAAACTCTACTGGGAAATTACAGAATTAGTTTGTGTTTCGTGCTCTCGTTTTGTTTCGTAAATGGAGGTGAATGATATCTGAAAGAGAACTTTTCGTTACCTTCTCTTCCCCAAGCTCTGCGAGATTGAGCAGGCTTCCGGCTTTGACTGACTAGACCCTGAGGAAATGGCCGCCACAGTGAGCCGAGGTCATTGCACTGAGGTTGTTCACGTGTGAGACTTGGCCGTTAACCTGTGGCGCTCTTGCCCCATTGTGATGGCGGCTGGGATCTCTTAGCTGTGTGTGTGTGTGTGTGTGTGTGTGTGTGTGTGTGTCTTGTCTGTAGACCGACTACCTTGGGGTCTCGTCCTCAGGCTTGAGTTCACGCCGTGCGCCTAGACCGCCGTGACACAGACGCGTCCCCACATCACGTACCCACTCTGCGCTTTATCTACGCGTCTGTCAACATTCCAGATATGATCGATGACCTTGGTCAGCCCCTGTTAGCATTAAGCCCGGCACCTCCGGAAAGTTCCGTGTCGGTATTCGGGT
>NC_140241.1:8313729-8318729 GCF_949987555.1 Borostomias antarcticus | reverse complement strand
TGCGCGGCGCCAAGGGCCCCGCCCACGAGCCCCCGCCGTTGGGCCCCGCTAACGGTCTGCCCAAGGGCACCGGGCCCTGCTTCACCGCCGACTACCCCCAGGGGCCCCTGCAGGGCGCGGCGGCGGCGGCATGCCAGGGGCCGGGCCAGCAGGGGGTCAGCCCCGCCCCGAGCCCCGCCCCCCTCTCCAGGCTCAGCAGCCCCGGGTCCGAGCGCCTCCTCCCCGCCGCCAAGCAGAAGGACTACCTCCTCCACCAGGCCGACCTGTCCCCGCTGGCGCTGCACCCCCTGCCGGGCCGCGCCGCCCACTGCTCCGCCTCCCCCGCCCCGGCCCTCTACCCCTCGCACCCGCGGCCCTACCTGGACAAGCAGGCCGGCGCCGCCTACTCCCTCACGGGCTACACCCTGGAGCACCTGTACGACGCCGAGAGCCTGCGGGGATACTGTGCCGCCGCCGCCGCCGGCTCCACCCACTACGACGTTGTGACGTCACACCTGCACCGCATGCAGGCCGAGCAGGCGCCCGGACACAAGGGCACGTCTGTCATCATCACCAACGGCAGCTAGCGCTCACCCCCCCCCTCCACCCTGACCCAGACCCCCACCCCCCTCCCAGTCCCCTGGTTCTGTCTGCGTTGGACTGACCCAGTCCCACACCCCCCTCCCAGTCCCCTGGTTCTGTCTGCGTTGGACTGACCCAGTCCCACACCCCCCTCCCAGTCTGCGTTGGACTGACCCAGTCCCACCTGGTTCTGTCTGTGTTGGACTGACCCCGTCCCACACCCCCCTCCCAGTCCCCTGGTTCTGTCTGCGTTGGACTGACCCAGTCCCACACCCCCCTCCCAGTCCCCTGGTTCTGTCTGCGTTGGACTGACCAAGTCCCACACCCCCCTCCCAGTCCCCTGGTTCTGTCTGCGTTGGACTGACCAAGACCCACACCCCCCTCCCAGTCCCCTGGTTCTGTCTGCGTTGGACTGACCAAGACCCACACCCCCCTCCCAGTCCCCTGGTTCTGTCTGCGTTGGACTGACCAAGACCCACACCCCCCTCCCAGTCCCCTGGTTCTGTCTGCGTTGGACTGACCAAGACCCACACCCCCCTCCCAGTCCCCTGGTTCTGTCTGCGTTGGACTGAGCCCTTTGCACTGTCAGGAACGGAGCTTTAACGAGGGAGCCCCCCCCCCCTACCTCCCCGCACCTATGGTCGGAGACGAGGCGTCGCCAGGAGGAAGTCGGGGGGAGGGGCCCAAGGAGAGCACTTTGAGGTGACCGGGAGGAGGAGTCAGGCTTCTGGAGCTACAGCCTGGCCTCAGCGACCCCTTACACAAGGAATCGACACGCTGACGTCACAGAGACACGGAGAAAAAAATAAATATGCAAATTCATTCAGCTCACGTTTTTGATTCTGATTGGTCGACGGGGAAGCGCGGCCGCAACCCCCCAGACGAACCGAAGAAGACTGGCTCGAGTTTGAGTTGAATGCTATTGTGCCTCAGTGAGGTGATCTGTTCATGTGTGGAGCAGGAGTGAGAGGAGAGCGAAACAGGAAGCAGGATGTGGATCGACGCTCAGAGTAAATGTCTCTGATACATATTGTGATGATGAGCGACATTTTCACCAGAGCCGGCATCGTGTTCGGCCTCATGTCTCCTGCCGGAGAGGTTATTATAAATGGCCGGACGGAGATTGACGTTTTGTTTAAATGATGTTTGATAAACACACACTGTTCAGGGGGTGGTACTGTCGTATACGGAATTGGCACAGTTGCCTAGTGAGATGAGTGAAATTGTACTTTGCTTTTTACAAGACATGACTTGAGTTGCTGTATAACCATATGTGTGAGTCCATGACCATTCATGATGATTGACGCGATACATTTAGCAATATGCCATCTTGGCTATCTGTTGGTCGGCACGGGCCTAATTCAATGTGTCATGATTATGCTGGTTGGCTCTAAACTGACATCAGTGGTTGTGACAGCTTTCCTGTTTGGTCATATTATATTGTTATGTGGGCTGTATGAGACATTCGACCGGATGTCATCTTCTCTACCTAGATAATCCTATATTTATATACGTTTGGATTTCCTTGATTTTCAGAGCCTGACATGTGCTTCTTCTCCACATTTATTTATGATGTATTGTAAATATGCTCAGAAAAGAAAAACACCACTTTTAAGCACAAGAGGCAAAAAAAACGTATTTATTAAGTCAATGTTTCTTTTGGTTTTGAAATATACAGTAGTTGCAATCAAAATGGTCTGCTTGCATATGAGTGTTTTTGATTGAAACAAATTCTATAAGAAAATGAAATAAACAACACTTTTGCAAAGAAACAATTCTCTGTAATTTGTGACTTTTTTTGGGTTGAAAATCCACTTCTTACAAATAGCCTGGATGGTCCTAACATGATAACAATCGCCATGACTAGACTGCCTTCAAATGTATTTTCAGGGAAGATCCTCCTGTGGAATCCACCCCTGAAGGCATGATATTGGTATATTTACTCAAACCATTATTTCAGTGATTCAATTTCAGACGGTTCAGACCATTCTACTATTTAGCAGTAAGCACACACTAAATTTCCCATGGTTATGCGTGGCCGCTATACTGCAAATACATGGGCTGATGGGAATCAATAGGGCAGGATCTCCAATTTACCCAAGAGATTTGTGGGTCTGAAGAGATGAGCAGTGAGGGGACAGGCTGGTCTCTCTGGTCTGGAGAGATGAGCAGTGAGGGGACAGGCTGGTCTCTCTGGTCTGGAGAGATGAGCAGTGAGGGGACAGGCTGGTCTCTCTGGTCTGGAGAGATGAGCAGTGAGGGGACAGGCTGGTCTCCCTGGTCTGGAGAGATGAGCAGTGAGGGGACAGGCTGGTCTCTCTGGTCTGGAGAGATGAGCAGTGAGGGGACAGGCTTGTCTCCCTGGTCTGGAGAGATGAGCAGTGAGGGGACAGGCTGGTCTCCCTGGTCTGGAGAGATGAGCAGTGAGGGGACAGGCTGGTCTCCCTGGTCTGGAGAGATGAGCAGTGAGGGGACAGGCTGGTCTCTCTGGTCTGGAGAGATGAGCAGTGAGGGGACAGGCTGGTCTCCCTGGTCTGGAGAGATGAGCAGTGAGGGGACAGGCTTGTCTCCCTGGTCTGGAGAGATGAGTAGGTGTCTTGCCTACTAAAGTATATCTCTCCTAAAGCATGTATGTCCTGTCTCTCTCCTGCGGTCTCTCTAATTTTCTCTCCTGTAGCAGGTTTCTCCTGCAGTCTCTCTGTCCCGGTCTCTCTCCGGGTATCTCTCTAAAGGTGTCTCCAGGTCTCTCTCTAAAGGTCTCTCTCTCCAGGTCTCTCTCTCCAGGTCTCTCTCTAAAGGTCTCTCTCTAAAGGTCTCTCTCTCCAAGTCTCTCTCTAAAGGTCTCTCTCTAAAGGTCTCTCTCTCCAAGTCTCTCTCTCCAGGTCTCTCTCTAAAGGTCTCTCTCTAAAGGTCTCTCCAAGTCTCTCTCCAGGTCTCTCTATAAAGGTCTCTCTCTAAAGGTCTCTCTCCAGGTCTCTCTATAAAGGTCTCCCACTAAAGGTCTCTCTCTCTCCAGGTCTCTCTCTAAAGGTCTCTCTCTCCAGGTCTCTCTCTAAAGGTCTCTCTCTCCAGGTCTCTCTCTAATGGTCTCTCTAATGGTCTCTCTCCAGGTCTCTCTCTAATGGTCTCTCTCCAGGTCTCTCTCTCCAGGTCTCTCTCTCCAGGTCTCTCTAAAGGTCTCTCCAGGTCTCTCTCTTCAGGTATAGCAAGAAACCATAGCCGTCAGGGCTAGATGCGTTGCCAGGCGACCAGCAGTAACAGCAACAGACAGGCAGCCCAGAGCAATGACTTCATTCTCCTCCAAGAGAGAGGGTGTCTGTGTGTGTGTGTGTGTGTGTGTGTGTGTGTCTGTGAGTGTCGATCAACAGATGGATCACCAATAAAGGCGTCCATATCAAAAGCAGCCATAATAGCTATCCAAAACAAACAGTTCACAAAAACACAACTATGAACCAGTAGGCTGAGCAGTGAGCAAACCACCTACACCAAACACAAAACAGATTCAAAATCCCGGACGAGCCCCCAATTTCATGTTACGGCCCTATAATAGGCTCGGATGTCTAGGGGGAAAGAGCCGTAACCAAAATGAGGATAACACAAAACACAATCAAATATATATCAAAAGGTGCAGGGTTTATTTCACAAAAGACAAATGTAAAACAGGTATAATACATTCGCCAAGGGGGAAAGAAGCCTAAGAGCGACGCCCAAGCAAGGAAATCATAAACACAACGTGCCCAACTAAACTAGTGCCTACCTATTCAACCAACTAAACTATACTCTACAGAAATACAGAGATTGACATGCACTCCTAACCTAGTGTGCTTAACATAAGACACCTACGTGAGCAGATGTAGACCCCAGGGTGTCTTACCGAGCAACTCACCCCTTGGATGTATAGATAATAATAATAATAATAATAATAATAATAATAAGAAGAAGAAGAAGAAGAAGAAGAAGAAGAAGAAAAAGAAGAGAAAATGGAAGCTGAGACAAACGGGACAACGTAACAAACCAACTGACAACTGAAACAAGTAACCAAGACAGACAAAACATTAAGACTAGAACATGATAATAGCTATGACAACAAAACAGAGGATCAAACTTAACCTAACAAAGGGATTGAGGCGACAAACAAAAGATGCTAACAAAACAGGTCGCCTCCCAACTGAACAAAACGTGTGGTTTTTAAGGACACGGACAGACAGCTGATTGGACAGGACAGGGCCGGGGGAGGAGCAGTTGATTGATGAAATGATGAATGACAGGACCAGGTGACCAATGACGACAGACAGAGACCTGAATGAGGATTGATAGTGAGAGAGAGAGAGAACCAAAACCAGACAGACATACGGGAAAGTAACAGTGTGTGTTTGTCTGTATGTGTGTATTTGTCTAAGTGTGTTGTGTGTGTGTGAGTGTGTCTGTCTGTCTATGTG
>NC_140241.1:8303729-8308729 GCF_949987555.1 Borostomias antarcticus | reverse complement strand
TCATGTCAATTTGAGAGACGACTAACGTTCAAACTGTAGCTCTTATGCAACGAATACTGACTCTCTCTGCATAGCAGCGTCTCTGCGTTGTCGACGTGCCTGTGTAGGCCTGAATGCGACCCTCCGTCTGAGTGAAAGTGTTGACTGTTTTTTAAGACGAGGGGCTTGCTTGCCTAGGGGGGGTGGGGGGGGTGAGGGGGGTCTCTCAGCCATCTGTCTGTCCACGCGGACCACCAGGGCTGAGTGTGTAACAGCAGTGTGTAGAGTCGCCGTGTGTGTTTAAGGAGATAATGGAGAACAAAGGAGAAGCCATCGTAGCTCATGCTCTCCCCTGACCCCTTGCCCTGCTCACACACACACACACACACACACGCACGCACACACACAGAGACGCACACACACACACCTCTGCCCGCTTATTTCCAGTATGCCCAGACCCCCCACCCCAGTGCATAAGCACATGGTTGACCGTAAGAACGTCTCCATTCAGTGGGCAACAGATTGTTACTGGGGGGGGGCACCATGCAGGGCCAATCCCCCATGACCAACACACAACCCCCCCAACAACGCGCTTCTTTAACATACAAATTGCCTGATTTGTGTGGCTGAATTGGAGATTAATTGCACGCACCATTTGGCGGTGCTTGTTCAAAGATCTTGATCTTTTTTCCACTTGCACGCTCTCTCTGTGTCTGTGATTGAGCCTGAAGATTAGGAGATTACTCCACATCGGTCACTCCTTTGAGACTCAGTAGCCAAGAGTCTGGCTGGATTACACTTTAACGTCCTCTGGAGCAGGTGGCTCTCAGACACACTTTCCTTTTCTCGCCTTCCATCAGCCCTCTGTAGTCACATTGTTTGCCCCCCCCCCCCCCATCTGGGGGAATGGACCGGTCCGGTCACACTCCTTCATCTCTCCAACGGCCGATCTGTCCACTTTCGTCTGCGTCTGAGGGGTGACACTTTGTTCTACAAAGTGTGTGAGTGATTTTATGAACAGACTAGGTTCATTCTAGCCTGGCGTCACCAGACCCAAGAATATGAAGGGTGTGGAACTGATGAATTTATTTTCGATTTCCAAGGCGGCGTTATGATTGGTCGCAGAGGAAAATGCCTCTGAATGCAATTGGACAGACCTATAACCAATCAGAGCAGTGAAACATGGGTTAGTTAGCTAGTATCATCGTATTAAATGGGTACAGTCGTTGTATCAGACCCACCTCATATTAGATGAGCGGTTATGATTGGCCTGGCAAATATCTGCCGGATGGAACTCAGTTATCTGATATGCAGAGAGAAACAGGATGTGAGCTCACGTGATCAGGATGGCGACGCCAGGCTAGATTCATTCAGACTCTGAAACCGAACGGCCCTTGTTCAGTCACTCTCTGTTCTCAGGTGTGTTAGTGTTCAGGTCCTTCACCGTTCTCAGGCGTGTTAGTGTTCAGGTCGTTCACCGTTCTCAGGCGTGTTAGTGTTCAGGTCGTTCTCCGTTCTTAGACGTGTTAGTGTTCAGGTCGTTCTCCATTCTCAGGTGTGTTAGTGTTCAGGTCGTTCTCCGTTCTCAGGCGTGTTAGTGTTCAGGTCATTCTCCGTTCTCAGGTGTGTTAGTAATCAGGTCGTTCTCCGTTCTCTGTTCTCAGGCGTGTTAGTGTTCAGGTCGTTCTCCGTTCTCAGGTGTGTCATTGTTCAGGTCTTTTTCCGTTCTCAGGTGTGTTAGTGCTCATGTGTGTCAGTGTTCAGGTCGTTCTCCGTTCTCAGGTGTGTCAGTGTTCAGGTTATTCTTTGTTCTCAGGTGTGTTAGCGTTCGCGTTGTTCTCTGTTCTCAGGTGTGTTAGTGCTCATGTGTGTCAGTGTTCAGGTCGTTCTCCGTTCTCAGGCAGGTGTGTCAGTGTTCAGGTAATACTTTGTTCTCAGGTGTGTTAGTGTTCATGTGTGTTAGTGTTCAGGTGTGTTAGTGTTGGGCTGCGGGGCGCGGACACAAGGACAAGGTCAGTGTGGTCAGTTCAGTGGCAGAGCCGGTCCAGATGTGAGGACGTCTGTTCGTCCAGCGTCGTTATTCAGAACAGGAGAGAGATGGGCAGAGAGAGGGGAGGTTGAGGGAGAGAGTAGAGGTGAGAGAGGAGGGGGGAGAGAGAAGAGGAGAGAGAGGAGAGAGAGGAGAGAGAGGAGAGAGAGGAGAGGGGAGAGAGGAGAGGAGAAAGAGGAGAGGGGAGAGAGGAGAGGGGAGGAGAGAGAGGAGAGGAGGGAGAGAGGAGAGGGGAGGAGACAGAGGAGAGAGAGGAGGGAGAGAGAGGAGAGGAGAAACAGGAGAGGGACGGAGAGAGAGGAGAGGGGAGAGAGGAGGGTGGAGAGAGGAGAGGAGAGAGAGGAGAGGAGGGAGAGAGAGAGGAGAGGAGAAACAGGAGAGGGGAGGAGAGAGAGGAGAGGAGGGAGAGAGAGAGGAGAGGAGAAACAGGAGAGGGGAGGAGAGAGAGGAAAGGAGAGGAGAGTGGAGGAGAGAGAGGAGAGAGAGAGGAGAGGTAAGAGAGGAGAGGTGAGGCAGTTCCACATGTTTACTCAGTGTAGGTCCTTGGGCTGCAATCCTGCACCTTGTTACCAGCTGTGTGTACATGGCCGGGAGGACACACACACACACACACACACACACACACACACACGCACACACACACACGCACACACGCACACACACGCACACAGAGAACAAGCATTGCTTCTCTCCTCTCCGTGGCGTGATCCCTTCAGGCTCAGTTGAACATTGAGAGCCCTGTCTGACCTCTCTTAGTCAAGGACAACAACGGGAACTGGCAGTAAAACCGCCAAACTCCCCCAGCGAACACGTCACTAAACAGGAGAACTGCCGTGGGGAGGTGTAACACCAGCCTTTTAACCCAACCGTTATTAGGTTTATGCGTACGGTTAACCATTTGCGGGGCAAGAAGCGTGTTAATAGGGTTTAAAACATGGTTTGAATGTGTTCCCCTGATAATTACATCTCACACCATAGGTGAGTGGTCACTACATTCCCGGGGGGCATTGCCCCGTTTAAGAATGTCTTCCATTTGCAAGCTGAGAACGAGGCACAGCGCACACACACACACACACACACCCACTACGCCGGTCAACGCCTCCGTCGGCGCCTCCTTTGAACGCACACCTAGCTCCGCGTCGCCGCACGAGGGGTCGCTGACCGTGGGAAGGCGGCAGGGTAAGTGTCCGGTCGGTCAATAGCGCACCTCCGTGTCGACCCCGCCCTCGGCGTGGACCCCGCGGCCCCAGACACGCCGCCCTCCCCCAGGGGTCAGCCCGCTGGCCGCGGCCCCCTCTCTCCCGGGGCTGGAAGTCACAGATGGACTGCGCTGCCTGGCTGATTTATGTGCGCTCTGACCGTTGGGGTCCCCCACCTGTGCAAACACCGTCCTCCTCGGACACTAGCTGTTGGTTGCACTTACAAGACCCCCTCCCGCTTCCCCGTCGCCCCTGGTCCGAACGGGACGGGCAGCTCTCCACGACCGGCGGAGCTGGAGGAAAGTGGACACACACACACACACACACACACACACACACACACACACACACACACACACCCCCGCGGAGCTGGAGGAAACAGGACAAGCAGGACAAGCACACACACACACACACACACTCACACGCACACACACGCACACACACGAACACACACACGCACACACACGCACACACACACACACACTATATGGACAAAAGTATTTTTGACATCCCATTTCTAAATTCATAGGCATTTATATGGAGTTGGTCCCCCTTTGCAGCTATAACAGCTTCCACTCTTCTGGGAAGGCTTTATACAAAATTTTGGAGTGTCTGTGGGAATTTTGGCCCATTCATCCAGAAGAACATTTGTGAGGTCAGACACTTATTCACGTCTATGAATTTTGAATGGTATGACATAAAAGCTCCTGTAGATGTAATGTGTATTTTTGTCCATATAGTGTACATATTACGTGACAGGCTTCATTTTGCTCTCATACGTACGTACATACATACATACATACATACATACATACATACACACATACATACATACATACATACATACATACATACATACATACACATACATACATACATACATACATACATACATACATACATACACATACATACATACATACATACATACATACATACATACATACATACTGTACATACATACATACATACATACATACATACATACATACATACATACATACATACATAAATACATAAATACATACATAAATACATACATACATACATACATACATACATACATACATACATACATACATACATATGTGATGCCCTCGGGTCGGCGGTACAACGCGCCCCTCAGGAAGACAAATCTATATTCTAACTTCTTTATCCCCTCTGCCATCAAGCTCCTAAACTCAAAGTAATCGCTAAGTGATGGTGTAGCTGAACCTGTGGTCTTTGATATTATTGACTGTGTCTATTGTGTGGTGTCTTATGTTATGTTATTGTACTGTATATTGTATTTATTGGGATGGACTTGCTGCAAATGAATTGCCCTATTGGGATCAATAAAGTTGTCTATGACTATGACTATGACTATGACATATGTACGTACATGTGCACACTAGCACACGCGCACACACACATGCACACACACACACACACACACACACACACACACACACACACAGTGTTTTATGGTCCAGGGTTGTGGTCCAGGTTTCTGGTGGCGGTTCTCTATGCATGCATCTCTCTTCATGCCTGGATGGAGAACACAGGTGCATCATGGGAGCTACTGCAGACTCATCCTGGCGCTGCTGCAGCCATGACCCCACCAGGCTGAGTAGAAATCAGACCGGTCACTGGTTCCAGACCAGACCCCACCCGACAAGTGATATCCCACCGTTGTGCCCTCGAGCAAGGCACTTAAACCCAACACTAGCTCACAATCAAACGCTGCTTCGAATAAACGCTTCCACAGCTAAATGACTTAAAAATGTGAAAGA
>NC_140241.1:8273729-8296229 GCF_949987555.1 Borostomias antarcticus | reverse complement strand
AGCAGGGTCTCTGTGGCTAAGAGCAGGGTCTCTCTGGCTAAGAACAGGGTCTCTCTGGCTAAGAGCAGGGTCTCTCTGGCTAAGAGCAGGGTCTCTCTGGCTAAGAGCAGGGTCTCTCTGGCTAAGCCGCAGGCAGCGCGCTCCTGGATTAGAGTTGGCGTTGCGGGGGCATGTGGGGCCCTGTGCCAGTCAGGGGACAAGGGACAAACATCAACAAATGTCAAACACTTACACTACACACACACATTGGATTGTGTGTATGAGTGTGTGTATAATAATATTATATTATATGCCTCGGGTTATAAATGTGCCTTTGCTCGCTTGTGGCTGATTTCCTGGCAGAGGTCACACATAGCCATGACGTGTTTGACATCATTACAGACACGTTGTCCGAGTGTCAGGTTCCCGTGGGGGGCGGGGGGTGGCTACCTGTTCACTCGCCAAGCGGGTTAGGGGGCAGGGGACCGCATGTGTGTGTGTTCGGGGGTGGGGGGGTTGGGGGTGGGGGTGCAAGCTTACAAGCTGTGAATTACGGACTGTGAGCCGGACCACACAAACATAACCGCAGGGGGTATGGCACTGAGAGTGGCTACCTGTGGAGACCGTGTCATCATCATGCGGGTAGGGGGGTGTTGGAGGCGGTGGGGGTGGGGGGGTCGTGTAACGGCGGAGGGTTGAGGGGGGGGGGGGGGGGTAGTGGTGGTCTGTATCCCTTGACCCCCCTGGTCTGCTACATCTTTATTTCATGGCTGACAGATCCGTGCCAACGCAACGTATGGAATTCTGCCTCACGCTCTGATTTATAGTCCTCAGCTGCTCCCAGCAACACCAGCTGGCCTTCAGATGGGCCTCAGAGAGAGAGAGATAGAGAGAGAGGGGGGGAGGGAGGGAGGGAGAGAGAGAGAGGGAGAGAGAGAGAGCGAGGGAGAGACAGGGAGACCAAGATAGAGAGAGAGAGAGAGAGAGAGAGAGAGAGAGAGAGAGAGACAGAGAGAGAGAGAGAGGGAGAGAGAGAGGGGGAGAAAGCGGGAGAGAGGAAGAAAGAGAGGGAGAGAGGGAGGGAGAGAGAGGGAGAGAGAGCAGGAGAGGGAGAGAGAGAGAGGGAGAGAGGGAGGGAGGGAGAGAGAGGGAGAGAGAGAGAGTGAGGGAGAGACAGGGAGACCAAGATAGAGAGAGAGAGAGAGAGAGAGAGAGAGAGAGAGAGAGAGAGACAGAGAGAGAGAGAGAGGGAGAGAGAGAGGGGGAGAAAGCGGGAGAGAGGAAGAAAGAGAGGGAGAGAGAGGGAGAGAGAGCAGGAGAGGGAGAGGGAGAGGGAGAGAGAGAGTGAGAGAGAGAGAGAGAGAACTGCAGGACAGAACTAGGCAAATACCCACTAATAATACAAATTCCAAAAAGAGCAATTAACTTTTGGACACACCTAAAACTAAGTGACCCCCTCTGGTATCATTACCAAGCCCTGCAATGACCAGAGCTGAACAATAGGAACCCCTTTACCCAGCTGATCCTGAGGCTGAGATCACAAACCTGCCCTATTAACACAACCCAGGAACCGAGCTCCTCACCAAACAGCCCAATTACAAAACAAATACAACAAAACTGCATCAGCTGTTGGCAAAAAGCACAGAGCAAAAGTGCTATCTGGATCTAAATTGACACCATAGCAGATTATTTGAGCATGGTGACGGATCAACAACTAAAACGAACCTTGACCAAGTACAGACTGAGTGAGCACAGCCTTGCTGTTGAAAAAGGGAGGCGCAGGACAGCTGCGCTGTCACCGCACCCTCAGTGAACCTGAAACAGATCTGCTCTTCCTCACCAAATGTGAAAAGTATAAACACATTAGAGAAACACATTTCAAAAAATGTGCATCTGTAACAAAAGGCTTTTAACCTATTCGCCTTATTCACTTCAGCTGCCATATTGGTCAGTCTGATGTAATTAGGGGTGCGGATGCGGAAGTGCCCGTTGACTTCATTGTTAAAAGTTCACTGTCAAAACACCACTTCAAGAATCAAAATAGTCAAAATAACAGGCTGAATACACTATCGGGGTTACAAACTCATCATTACCAGATTCTGATTGTTTTTCACTGCCGTTGTTTTCGCGTTTGAAAATACATCGGAGTGAATGCAGCCCGTGGCTATCTATGGCTCATTCACCTCCATGTATTTCCAAACGCGAAAACAACGGCAGTGAAAAACAATCAGAGTCTGGTAATGATAAGTTTGTAACTCCGATAGTGTATTAACATTGAAGTCAACGGGCACTTCCGCATCCGCACCCCAGACTGACCAATATGGCTGCCAGGTGAATAAGGCGAATAAGATGAGGAAAAACAGTCTAGACTACATGGGGAGGAGCCTACATGGGGAGGAGCCTACATGGGGAGGAGCCTACATGGGGAGGAGCCTACATGGGGAGGAGCCTACATGGGGAGGACTAAGAGAGTTAACAGCAGTCATGTTGCTGCCGGCCATAGACGGAGGGACAGTGAGTGACAGTCACCTGAAACACGTCATTGTCGTTATATCTGACAACATCATTGGTTGTCTCCTGTATTTTCATCTTTTTATTTATTTATTTTAAAATATATTTTTTAAAAGATGGATTTATTTATTTATTTACTGTTTCTTGCTGTTGCTATTATATCGACAACTGATCATTTGTTTTGTCTTGTAGTAGCCTATGTTTCTTTCATGGATGTATTAATAGAACTG
The DNA here is from genome assembly GCF_949987555.1 of Borostomias antarcticus. Classification (NCBI taxonomy): domain Eukaryota; kingdom Metazoa; phylum Chordata; class Actinopteri; order Stomiiformes; family Stomiidae; genus Borostomias; species Borostomias antarcticus. The sequence continues at coordinate 8,293,509 of NC_140241.1, read as the reverse complement.
GATAGGGTTTCTTTGCTCTTTCTAATGAATGTTGCTTGTCAATGTCCAAATGCTTGCTTGGGCAATATGTACAGTGTTACATTGTGCCAATAAAGCCAATTGAATTGAATTGAATTGAATTGAATTGAATTGAGAGAGAAAGATAGAGGGAGAGAGAGCAAGAGCGAGAGAAAGAGCGAGAGCGAGAGAAAGAGAGAGAGAGAGAGAGAAAAAGAGAGAGAGGGAGAGAGAGGTGGGGGTGAGTGTAAAAGAAAAAAGGGTAAGCAAAGAAGAAAAGAGTGAGACACTGAAGGAAGACGGAGGAGACAGAAAAACAGAGGAGGAGACGTGAAGAGGAGAGAGAGAGAGAGAGAGAGAGAGAGAGAGAGAGAGAGAGGAGAGGAGGAGCGCAGAGAAGCGCAGAGAGAAGAAGGAGGACTGGCTAAGATTAAAGTCATCTGCATTCATCTCCCATTCCCTCCATTGATCTGGGCGTTGAGAGGGAAACCAAAATGTTTAGTTTCATTCTAGCCAATTAGCTATGAGACGGCCCGCTGTGGACACACTATTGAGCGGCCTTCCACTAAAAGTGCTTATTGTCGGGATGCTTGCAGAGGGATCAATCGCAGGCTTGTGATTGGATTAGGCAGGTCATCGATGCTCTGCACTAATATATTAACAGGGTAATTATCGCCACTCTTTCTCAAGGAGCCAGGCACCCCCTACATGCTAATGTTACTCAATGCTGCAGCATATGGCAGTAAAGTGCGTTTGTGTGTGTGTGTGTTTGTGTGTGTGTGTAGGTGTGTGTGTTTGTGTGTGTCTGTGTGTGTGTAGGTGTGTGTGTGTGTGTGTGTGTGTGTAGGTGTCTGTGTTTGTGTGTGTCTGTGTGTGTGTAGGTGTGTGTGTGTGTGTGTGTGTGTGTGTGTGTGTGTAGGTGTGTATGTCTGTGTGTGTGTGTGTGTGTGTATGTGTGTGTGTGTGTGTGTGTGTGTGTGTGTGTGACATGGAGAGATATTTGGTCATATTTACTGAATAAATCTCTTGCCAAACAAGCACAAGAGTGGGCCAGAGAGAATGGAATTAATAATCAACGTTGCAAAAACACACCAAACACAAGTCACAGGACCAAAGAAAGATATCTTTCACAATCCAACCCCCCCTCCCCACTACACAAACACACACACACACACCCACACACACACACATACACACACACACATACACACACACACACACACACACACACACACACACACACACACACACACACACACACACACATGCACACACCTGTCTGAAAGGTGTTGATCACATCACTAATGAATGCTATCTCTTCAAGCTCCTGTCATAAAGGCATTATGCAAGCCAGCAAGTCTTTACATCTTAAATCTCCCTGCAAGCAGTTCCTCCAGACGCAGCTACTGTACTGTATGCAGGTCTGTGTGTAGCCTACAGGCCTATATGGCTCCTCCACCTGAGATCACATTTTAAGAACATGCATGTTATAGCTGGACTTGACTATCATGCTTTAAGCTTTCATCAATAGAGGGGTTTCCCGGCCGATCATCAGTCGGCCATGTTGGAGGTTTTAGGCTACTTCTTCTTCGTCGTTTGGGTAAGGTTGGTTCTTCCTCTCGCCCCAGGCTTGGGGCCGAGGGGCTACCCTTATACCGCCCTGAGCCTGGGAGGCGGCAGTGTTTCCAGTTGGCCTTTTGGAAGTTTCATCGCTTCACCGGCTCACTCGGGACAAGGTCTTTAGGCATGGTTATCAGCAATGGTCACAGTTTTCCAGTGACCGGAGACAAAGCTGGCTGCGCCCTTGGGATCGTACAACAGGGCCAGGCTGTTGTTAGCTGCCAATGCAGCCAGGTTCTCTCCGTTGGATGTATTGGTGCTGTACCCCCAATCTTCATCCTGGCAATTGAAGTCGCCAGCATAGAGGCAGGGGTGAGGGAAGACTGGGAGATGCGCTGGTGTGATTCGCGAGGGCGGAGGCTTGTAGACGTTGACGATTTTAAAGCCGCCAACGTCCACACACAACCACTCAATCTCTGAGCCAGTCGGGGATTGGTCGGCGAGAGTCCAGTTCAACCTTTGATGGACGAACGTAGTGAGGCCATGCTTCCTGCTTAGGGTAGACCCAGCTAGAGAGAAATTTGGGAGAACCAGCTTATCTGCTGTTACGCAGTGGGTCTCCTGGAGGAGGATGACGAGGGCCTTGGTGGTGCAGGCCAGGTGCTCGATGAAGTTGATCTTACTGGGGGTGAGCTCTTTGGAGTTCAGCTGCAGAATTCTGGGTTGGGAGCCTACCCTCCCCGCCTCTACCCTCCCCGCCTGTGGCAGCCGAGCACCAGCCCGGGTGGTGGCCTTCAGTTGGCAGTGTACCCTCGCAGCTACTGACGGGGGACACCACGAGAAGGTGTCAGCCTCGCCCCCTAGGCTACTGTAGACAGAGACTTAGACCTATCTATCTAGCTATCTACATACCTAAAACATCCAAGATGGCCGACTGATGACGGGCCGTGAAAACCCTGTATTCGTGTCACTGCATTTCGGATATCAATGCATGATTTTACCGTCAGGCTCTCATTTAATCTCTCAACATGATCACGACCTCCCTTTGAAACCAACCAGACTAAAAAAGGGAGAAAGGGGTGTGTGAGAGAGCGATAACACAAACCCAAGTGGGCACAGTATATTCCCAAGGAGTTCATCTTGTCAATTTCCCCCCCTTTCAATGGAGTACGAGTCAGCAGAAAAGCGCATGATATCAGAGGGTTTAGCAGAGCAAAGCATTCTCAAACACTGTCGCGTTTAAGAATTGCCCACTCCCGTTAGCTGGTTTAGAGGGCCCCACTGCAGCCTTTTGTCAGCGGGCGACGATGAGCTTAGAGAAGCTGCTTTATATTCTCCCCGGGATTTGTACCTTTGACCGCCATATGGGAGAGCGAAAACAACTATATAAGTACTTAAGCAAAGTTTATATTTGCCCAGGAATTTTCAGGGCCTTGCTTTGCTTTTCGTGGGAAAACAATAAGGATGCGGAGGCGTCGCCGGCCGTTTTAAGCGCTTACGCAAAGTTCATATTAGCAATGGAGATTTCAACCTTGGCTGAATGTCCAAGAAACTGCACAGAATGCACGGGCTGGTTCAGAAATGAGATCCTGGATTCGGCTGGGAGAGAGAGAGAAACAGAGAAGGGAGAGAGAGAGAGAGAGAGAGACAGACAGAGAGAGAGAGAGAAAGAGAGAGAGAGAGAGAGAGAGAGAGAGAGAGAGAGGGCGCAGGGTCGTTCTGACATTTTGGATTGCGCGAGGTGTAGCGAAGCGTAACCACAATGTCTGATTTCTTCTCTTGATCCAGACTGGTGTTGGCTGCTATTTGTTTGAAGATCTTTCCACTCAAGATAATACATATCCCTGTTCCTCGTGTTGCATTTGGAAAACATCCGTTTGGAATAAATGCAATATAGCATTATCATGCGGGTATCCGGTTCTTGTAATTGTTGCAGTGAGTTCTGTTTGTTCACAGTAGGCCTAAGATATAAGCAGAGCCCACTGCTGGGAGCAGTTGATCGGTGTTCTGGACCTTGATCAAGTGTTTTTTTTTTTTTCTAAACCAACTCCTGGCTCTCCTGTTGGAGGTTTTGATTTGTGGCTCTGATGTCTTTTCCATGCAGACTGATGAACCCATCACAGACCACATTTGTGCTTGAGAACAACCCGGCCTACGGTGCATCGCTGTTACCTAACTATGGTCATATGTCAACTCCATATGTCAAAGGGTAGCTTAAGAGTGAACTATTAACGATCAAATGTAGCCGTCTTGCTAAATAGGCCTCCATTGAAGAAGACATATCCAGATATTGAAAAGAGATGTCTGCTGTACATGGTCTCTGTTTTATTTACTCAGCAGACAAACATGGTTTGGCATAGCTGTAAGCTTATGCCAGCATATGAGACCAAACACTCCTACCAAAGCTGTCCGTCTGTACAGACAAGCATGAGCCCAGAGCATGCTGGGAGATGAGCCAGGGCCTGCAGCTCTAGGTTCAATATTTACCCAAGAGGCAGCAGGGCGTCTGGCTCCCACTGCAACAGTTAGAATTCCTGTTTCTCACTGCCGCTGGGATGGGAACACGGTGCTCGGTCCAAAACGCTGTCTGCCGTTCCCGTCTCAAAGCTTGGTAATTGTTACCGTTACAGTTACATCACGAGGCTGCATTGTTTGGTAGACATTTTTAGATGTGGCGGTAAGCGATCCTGAACTGAATCATTGAAAACTGGTGTCAATGATAAATCCCAGAAATCCAAAACCTTCTATCCAGAAAGTTCTTCAGGGGTAACGGAGGACACATGACAGGTGGCTGCTGCGCTGCGCCGTCCCCGGAGAGAAACATCATTTGCTGCTAGTTAGCTTTCAAAGCAACAGAGATCTTGGAGCTTTGGGATCCCCGCCCATCTGAAAATCATCATCCCTTTTTAAGAAGTAATTCGTGACATATCCAGCAAAGTTCAAACTATCGGTTGCAACGGATTAAATGGACAAATATAACTCATATTCAAAATGGATTTTTTACCGAGTTCATTCAGATAATGAAACATTAGAGTCTCTCTACTGTCCTCCTCCAGAGAGGACTGTAGAGATTAGAATCTTAGAGATTAGACTCTGTAATGTCCCACATTGGCGTGGCCATTGATGGCGTTCAAACCAACGCTTGTTGTGTGTGTATCTACTGAACCAGCTGTCTGGCAGCAGAGCAGAGAGAACAGAGGAGAAGAGAAGAGACAGAGAAAGATAAAAGAGAGAGAAAGAGAGAGAGAGAGAGAGAGAAAAGGAGAGAGAGAGACACACACACACACGCACACGCACACACACACACACACACACACACACACACACGCACACGCACACGCACACGCACACACACACACACACACACACACACATCCACGGCCATCCTCCCTGCTGCCAGCTCTTTCTATTCATGGAGCTTAACCAGCCGTGAGATGGACCCAGAATACCAAACACGCAGACACACTCCTCTCACCCATCCTCCTCCTCCTCCTCCTCCTCCTCCTCCTCCTTCCTCTCACCCTCTCTCCATCTCTTCCCTGAGTAAACCCAAGGGTCTCACCGCCCCCCCCCCCCCCCACCCCCCATTGGGACCTCGGTTTCCACGGCGATGCTAAGGGAGGTCAGGGGGCTGGCATGATTGGTGATGTGTGTGTGTGTGTGTGTGTGTGTGTATAGGTGTGTGTGTGTGTGTGGGGGGGGGGGGGCTGTTGTACAAAGGGACGAACGAGGGTCCATCTGGACGAGTGACCTGACATAATTAGATATCAATCCTACTCGATAGGGGAGAGAGTGAGAGAGAAAAAGAAAGAGAGAGAAAGAGAGAGAGAGATGGAGAGATAAATGGAGAGAGGTAGAGAGAGGGGAACAGAGTGAGAGAATCAGTTTTAAATGCTAAGCTGATTAGCAAAGCATGTGTTTGCAGTTGAGCTGAGGTGTGTGGTGTGGGATGAAGGGAGGGGCTTGTGGGGGTGGGGGGGGGGGGGGATTCGGATTCATTTGTCAGTCCCCCCCCAAAGTGACATTTATTGGGCAAGAGATGATTGGACAGGGAGGGTGAGGAAGATGAGGATGACCCCCCCTCCCATCTTGTTGTTTCCGTCTCCCTCTCTCTAAGGGGACAGATGGTATGTTGGCGCTGTGCCATCCCTGTAGCTCTGCTGTCAATCAGTAGCACACCATAGTGAAACCAGTCAGAGGACTGGATTGGACACCTGTACATCAATCTGACCACGTTGCTCATCCAGATATTTAGATCTGCCTCCATCTCTCTATCCCCCATCCCACTTCTCCCTGGGCTGCGATGGCGGCGGAGATAGAAAGGCCTTAATGTGTTGAGTACACACTTTTATTGAGGGCCGACACCTTTATTCCATACAGACTAACCTCATCTCTCAGGGTTTGAAGAGCCGATTTAAGCCATGTCATCCAATTGAGTGACCTCTGTGACTGGGTTCGTGTCACGATAATGATTTTTTTTTTAAGAAAAAAAAGAACGACAGCTTGTTCAAAGGGACGATGGAGAAATTGTGGACCTCGTAAAAATGTTCAAGCTGAGGTTGATGAATAGAGATTTTTTCCTCAAAGAGATAGAAAAAGTAAAGTAGAAGGCATTGTGGTGTGTGTGTTCTGTAGTGGGCCTGTTTTGAAGTGAAAATAGGCTCTAATCTTCCTGAAGGAAACACCCAGCGGCATCTGTGAACAATGCAGGCCCAACGCAAAGAGTTATTGTAAGCACTCTCAGCTGTGCTCACACTGTTAGCATGTTTACCTTGCCTTCACGGCCCAAGTCTGGCCTCCCTCTCTCTGTCTCTCCATCTCTCTCTCCACCTCTCTCTCTTCCTCTCTCTCAGTGTGTGTATTTACCTCAGAGATAGGTGTGAAATTTCACCCCGACTTGCTGGTAAACATCAGTCTTGTGCTTATCAGAGAGCAGTGAAGTTTATTGCTGCCAGTGAGTGAGAGTGTTGTCTTAGCTGTGAGGGGTGAGGTGAAGGGTTGCGACAGGGAGGATGTCTGAGGAATAGTTGAGAACTATTTAGGACGTGTGTGCAAACATCAAACAAAAACGTTAGAGAAATTGTACCTGAAAAATCATGTATTACAGTAGACTTTGCTTTGGACAGAGAGAGAAGCCTATAATGTCACCCGCACAGAATAACTCAGAACAGAACTACTTCTAGGGGGGGGAGTAAGTAAGCCGTTGGAACTGATTCTACATATGTAAGCACTTTCAGCTGCACACATCTGATGTATGAAAACATTATGATTTAGAAGTATGACTGAGAACTGATCGGTGGGCTCATCTGTTTTTTCTCATTACTCTTATGGACCAGTGGGGAATCATTTACTGTTATGGGCCAGTGGGGGGCATGGTCTAGTGAACCAATAAGAACTTAATTAATCAAAGCAGAACTAGGATTTCGGTCCTCTGTGTTGCCATGGCCTGCTTATCTTGGATTTAACAAAGGCCTTTACCTAACTTTTGTTTTTCAAAGACTCCTTAATTCTTTACTTTGAATGGGGAAAATTGCTTAATACCATGGTTTGTTGTCTGGATTTGCTGCATGACTGAGTAGGTTTGTCACAGTCCTTCCCTCAATACTAAATTCAGAAAATAGTTCACCCAACATGAATCTATTTCAAGATTTTAAAAAAATATATTGGTGGCCAAACTCTGAAAGTCCAACCCTGCGCTGTTTTAACTAGGCACTTAGCGTCTTTGGGTGATTAGCCGCGGTATGCGACATGTCCTCTTCTCTTGGAGGAGGAGAAGGTGATATCATTAGTGTAGTAATTCTAAGGCCCTGTGCTCTTAATTATGCCTGTCAGCCAATAAGCACGGACCACTCCAGTCTGTTCCAAACCCTGTTAATTAGCACACAAGTGTGCTGGATATTTAACAAAATGTGAAAGGTGAAGTTTCTGCTGCAATGGTTGCATTCTGCATTATTAAGTGTCAGTTGTATTATCTTTAACAATGTGTTTTTTGGTCATTAAGGAGAGTAATCCATGTCAAGGCATGGTAAGCTAGGCTATTAATGAACTGCAGAATCATGATCACGTACTGTAAAGCTGTTGAATGACTGGACAGGTCAAAAGCAAAGTGCTGTAGCCAGACAAGAAAGAAAGCAACACATTCACAGCGTTATCGTGACTTGTTGGCCATTTGTAGCGCCTTTAATGAGTCCCTTGAGACCATGTGTGTCTGCCATTTACCCTGAGGGTGAACACATATTAACTTCCTTTTAGACATGACAAAACTCAATAGCTCGTGTTTAAAACACCAAACAAAGTGTACATACACATACAGTCACACACACTCGGACGGCACACATGTAAAAGGAAATTGGTGCATTAAAAACACACATGTGCACGCATGCATACCCCCCCCCCCCCCCCCCCCCATCAAGACACACACACACACACACACACTTGTGCACACACAAACCGCACACGCGTAAAAGGAAATAGGTGCATTAAAGATGGGATCAGTGGGTGTCAGAGGAGAAAAGGAGCTTACAGCCGTGAGTGACAGCTCTCGTCTCCCCAGAGCCAGCACACACCAGCCTGGGTTAAAGGGATTACCACAAAACAAAACACTTTACTCAACTCATCACACACAGTGTGTGTGTGTGTGTGTGTGTGTGTGTGTGTGTGTGTGTTTGTATGTGTGGGCATGTTTAACTATACTTGTGTGGATTTAATGTCCTCAAGGTAAGAAAAAGTACAATGGGCACTTGTGGAGACACAGGGATGGTCCCTGTAAGTTAAGGGTTAATTTTAGGGCCAAAGGTTAGGGTTTAGGACTTGGGTTACAATTATGGTTATGGTTAGGGGTCAAATACTATTTTTGGCGCGGATGGGGTTGTGGTTTGGGGTTAGAGCTTGTCTTACAATAATAGCTAAGGTTTGGGTTAGGGGTCAAAGATTAAGTTTGGGGCTAGGGTTAAGTTTAGGCAGACCCCACAAAGATGTAAAGATATAAACTGTGTGTGTGTGTGTGTGATTCATTAATACAATAATTGATGCCAACAAATCTTTCAAATTAACCGTCCTGAATTTTAGAAAACAGCTTAATTTCCTAAACCTGTTGAGTACAGAGCACTTAAAGTCCAGGTTAACCCAGTTCAAATTTTTGTTATGAGCTTCACACACCACAGGAAAACATGTCATTAACCACCCAGCCAAATCTGAGTGATTAAAAATGTCGCTAAGTATATAAAATAAGGCTTCAAAATCGGTTAAAAATCTGCAGCATTCTCTGGTCTGAGACTGTGGGGGCGTGTCTGCTGAAGGCACCGAAGCCACACCCAATTGCGTGGGGAGGGGGTTTGGGGGGAAGAACCTGTCAAATAGTACCGTTCTCTGATCTGCATATTGTCACACTGGCACGCCGTCTCTTTTGTGGTAGGAAGGCACAGCTTTGTGAAAACAGAGGAGTTGAAATTACACTTGTCTAATGAGTCAAACGCATAGATGCTTCCTCCTAATCTACCTCCTGACAAACAACACAGGTAAAACTGTAGCTACTCTATACCAACGCGCCAGTGTTACTGCCCTTAGATGCAAAATACAAAAACAGGCAACGAGGAATGTATGAGTCTGTCCCTATCTTCTCCCTGCCACCTCCGGACCCATTCCTATCCCTCCCAGGCGATCCTGTCGTCCCTTGGGATCAATGGAAAAAGTTGTTTAAAATGTACCTTTTAGTCACTGGCTTGAACAGCGCTGATAGCGTGAAGAAGCGTACTACCGGAGTTGATAATCGGGACAGACTCATCCACTCTCGTTGGCAATGTTATTTGTGAGAATAACGAGCACTCGGCTTCAACTTTCCCGCAACATATCCAACAGAACTGGAATGTTCAGCCAGTAGCCGCCGAGCACCGCTTCACTGGGAGAGGGTGCGTCTTTCTCCAGCTGCAGCTGGTCTACCTAACCATCCCCCTCGCTCCCGCCTCCCGGTCTCCCGCTGGAGAAATATACTGTAACCATTACCGGTGAACCCATACGCACATCAGGTGCCACAAATATGGCAGGCAGTTTCTGTATAGTTAACGCTTATAGTCATAATATATCATCCGTAACGTTATTTGGTGGGTGGTCGCCTGGTCGGTGCTGCTAGCTGTTAGCTAGACTAAGGTTACATACACACTCCCATCTGCAACAAGCTACATAGCTAATGTTAGCTATAATTCCTCCTAAGATTACATATAATTCATCATAGCTGACATTACCAAATAAATGTCAAGACACGTTTTGTAGATTAACGTAGCAGTGTATTTTCCTATTGCTTACGTTATAACGTTAATTAGCTATAAGCACACAAGGCAGCGGTGTCGGCACCAAAGGTTGATGCGACAGGAGAATGGAGGCCGGGGAGGGAGATGGTTGGCTCCGCCGAATTCACCAGGACCAGTCGTGAGTCCGTGAAACCCAAAAGCCTCATATTATAATTGCAGAAGCTTTCGGGAGTGAAATGTTTGCTGCAGAGGCGGGCGCTAGCGGTGACAGACTCCTCTGTAACACCATGGCTCTTCAAAAATGCTAACCATTTGCTTCTCATTTCAGCTTTACTCGGGAGTTGAAAGAAGGAGACCTTATCATCCCATTCCTGCTGGCATCCAGGAAGGATGCATTTTCGTTTAGATTTATGCATAGGCATTGCTAAGATAACTAAGAAAAACTAGCTACTGTAATTCTAGACTGCTGGTTAAAACTAGCTAATTCTAGACTCAAGATTGAGCAGGAGAACCTGAGATTCAAATCCGTTCTAGCTTTATATAGTGTTAGGGCGGGGATATGCTAAGAACACCGCTCTACGTCATCCGGTACCCGTTTTAAGCCCGCCCAGAAAATCCGGAAATCAAAACTGGACAAAAACACAAAACTGGTCTAACTTCACAATTCAGTACTACACATGGTTCATCCCATTTTTACATGTTATCAGCAATGCATCACTAACACATAGAATGTGTTTTCAAGCAAATCTCTGATTTTGGTTAACTGGGACTTTAATAACAGTAACCTGTAACCTAACCCATGCACGTCCAGAAGTGAGGGAGCTATTATCATCATGTCTCTCTCTTCTGGACACTTTTATCACAGCCACAGTTAAACTTCACACCTTTAACGTGTTTAAAATGGGAGGAGGAATTGACAAGTCTAGCAACTCCCACGGCACAGCTGGACTCCAAAGACTTCCTCTGGAATGGACTCTCAGTTAGTTTATTCATATTGAGTCTTTCTCAGTGTGTTTGTGTGTGTGTGAGTGTTTGTGTGTGTGTGTGTGTGTGTGTGTGTGTGTGTGTGTGTGCATACAGTATGTATGTGTTTGTGTGTATGTCTGTGTGTGTGGTTGTGTGTGTGCGTACAGTATGTATGTGTGTTGTTTGTATGTCTGTGTGTGTGTGTGTGTGTGTGTGTGTGTGCATACAGTATGTATGTGTATTTGTATGTGTGTGCATGTTTGTCTGTGTGTCTATGTGTGTGTGTGTGTGTGCGTGTGTGAGTGTGTGTGTTTGTGTGTGTGTGCGTGCGTTCAGTATGTATGTGTATTTGTATGTGTGTGTGTGTGTGTGTGTGTGTGTGTGTACTGACATGGGGCATTCCTCTCCTCCCCTGCCTGACTGGCTAAGATGAACGTGGAATCGTCATGGCAATCAGGTCGCAGTGACATCATCACTTACTCCGTGGAAAGAATCACATTCTTGGCCTTAAGATTTGAACATGACTGATGAACTCAGAGCTACAAAACATTCCTATTTCTAAACACCCAACTGTCTATAACTGTGAGAACATGCTGGATGATAACATGGAAAGTTAGCGTAGCATTAGTTACCGTAGCCTAATGTTGACATTAGCACATTTTCACATTCAATTTGCATTCACTTCAAAAACATGAAGCATGGAAAGATATTGAATACTAATACACATGTAGTGGAGTCAAAGATCGCTGATCAAGTGATCTATGGTCGAAGCCGCTAGAGGAGTGGTGGAAGGTTGAAGGTCGCGTCGGTGATTGATGATCGGTCAACCTGGCGGGACCATGGATCTGAGTAGGACACCGCTTATCAGACCGGACAGATCCACTTCAAAGGCTCCGGTCCATCAGGGAACCGGTGACTGAGCAGGGTCAGAGGTCAGAGGCGAGAAAGAACCAATGAAATGTTTTGGGGAGCCTGCGGCAGAGCTAAAGCTAGCTGAGAACAGTCGGTCACACTGTAGCTCTTCTCGTACAGTCTTTTCACCTGTGTTACTCAATGTGTCCCAATGCTCAAATAAGTTGTCCAAAAAGTGTCAATATAAATAGGCTACATTATGATTTCTTTACAGAGGGTAAATCGCTTAATGTATTAAAACGGTTTGAATAAGGACAGAACCTATCCCCAGCTATAGGCTACTGCTGATACCCAAACAGCATTATTTCACCCTTAGTGCAAAAAAGTGCTTTTTATATAGCCTACAGTAAAAGGTGGGGGGCGGTAATAGCCACCTCGGAGAAAAGGCTTTCATGATTCGAAAACCGTCTTCACTTCAGTGAGTAACGGAAATATATGATCTGTAGTAGATAGGTCTACTGAGGTCCAAACTGAGGGAAAAAAGCGAACAGAGAAATGTATGGTCACTGACAGGGCGTTAGCGAGAGCTGCCTTACTAATGCCCCTGGAACAGAGCTACTCCACCCCTTCCCCGCACAGTTTCTGAGGGAAATGATCTCAGATAAAGTGAACATCACAAATGCTTCAGTCTTCATGTGAACATTCTGTATGGTGATACGACGTGTCTCTCACACATCATCATTAGCCACAACAGTTTGCAAATTGGCTATGACAGCATTAGAGTGAGTATGGCCGTGTGAGTCACAATATGAAGGAAGTGACTGAGACGTTTTCATGCAACGACTCAGCTACAGGTGAAAATATTTGGACTAGCATTTATAGGGCGCTTTGACTCGAGCAGGAAGCCAACCATTTTGGAAATACATCATCACATACGTTGCCATGGAAACGCCATCTCCAGTAGTTCCAAGTGCGGGCTGCCGGGTCATGTGACTGAAGTGACTGAAGAGACTGGGCTCTGTTTTACAGGGGTCTCAAACTCCCGGCCCGCCCCTCCATCTAGCCCGCGACATGATGTCTGAAATATAATGTATTCCGGCCCGCAAAATAATTTCTGGTACACGGCGCCGGCAGGTAGGCAGGCCTACAATGCGAAATTCAAGCCGCTCAAACGTGGGGCGATATTTATAGTTATATAAATAAATATTTAGCCTACATATAAATATAGTTATGCGCAGCACGCGAGGTGAATGCTGTCAAAGGTGAATCAATCCGCACGCGACTATGAACTATGAACGGAATGCACCGAGAGGCTGTTTTCATGGTTAACTAACGTTAGGAACACAGACAGTTTCAAGAAAGATGGACAGGACATTGCAGTAATTTTGTGGAGTTCAATTGGAATGCTACCTGACGGATATGCAAGAACAAAGTCGCCGTTCTAAAGGAATAGTCTATAATGTCAAGAGCTATTCATTACTAAACATGGAGATCAGTGTCATAGAGAGACGACAGGAAAAAAACGAGACACAGCTGAGAGGGCTAACGTCCCAGCAGTCTTTCAATATGGGCCTAAGTGTCTGGCAAGAAATAGAGTAGTAGCCTACAAATGTATTCAAGTGTCTGGTAAGAAATTGAAAAAAAAAATGAAAAAAAATGCAGGTCCAGGTAGTGATGCATCTTGCAGCTAAAACAGAATAAAATACAAATGTAGAGTATTCAAGATAAAAGAAAAGTAATGAAAAAAGATTTGCACCAACTGTTAAAATATATTATATGTATAGAAACCGGTTTGAATTTGTATGATGAAAATCTTAGTTATGGAATAGTCTTGCAACATTTAGAGACTGACTTGTGAGTCTAGTGGAATATGGAAATTAAAAATGACATTTTCAGAAATATTGCACTTTCTTATAAGTAGTAGGCCTAGCCTACTTGAAGTTGACATTGAAGTGGCCCTCCTATGAATTGACGATACCAGCAGTGGCCCCAATGTGGAATCTCCTAGAAACACCAGGCCTATGTTTTGAATCACCATACTGTAGGTGTCATCATCATGTGTGTTTGTCCAGCTAGCCTATGTAGCCACTTCAAGCTAAATGCACATCCTTCTTTTTTGTTTCTTAAGAGAAACCACAAATGACTTTATCATTATCATATTACACAAAAACATACATCATTACCATGATTTGGAAAAATGACTAGCATGCTCATAGTTTGACTGGTATGAACGGTTATCAAATTCTACTTAGGCTAAATGAGCACAATTTCCCACAGAACTTTTGGTCCTACCACTTTATACACTTATTTTTTGTTTTGTTTTGAAATACTAAAAAAATCATATTACAGTCATTTAGCAGATGCTTTTATCTAAAGTGACTTTCAACAATTGCATTTAACACAGAACTCACAAGTGCATCTCCTTTCTAAACTAAGTGTATCGCCTTTCTACAAGACTGAGAGCATTAGTACTAAAGGCAAAGTGCAAGAGTAGAAACTAAAACACAAAAAATAAAAAATATAATAGGTGCTTATATAATAATATAATACCATACTGATATTATATGCCTCCTTTGTACAGTGGAGTCTCTACTGGTTTGAATGTCCATTCTGGTTGATGTTGGCCCTACATGCTCTTTCTCTGTCTCTGGGGACCCGCCTCCCCCCAGCGCTGGACAGGCGATGCTCAGGCCTCGTTCAGGCCGTGCTTGTGAAAGACCCCTGGGTTGTCCTGCACCGTGGCAAATGAGACGCGTGACTCATCAGACCAAACAGGAGATTAGCTGGTAATGATCTGGCAAATGGTTCTGAAATTGTAATTATCTGCCCTGCGCTGCTACACTTGGGTCTGAGTGGGAAAGAAGGGCAGACTAGAGAGAGAGAGATAGAGAGAGAGAGAGAGAGAGAGAGAGAGATAGTAAATGGAAACATTTGCATGACAAAATGTAACATACTGTATGTTATGTGTTTGCTCAGATACTAGTCTGTGATAATGGTAGTGGCGATAATGTGTTGCCTCCTCAAGAGAATTTGCTATAAAGGGGATCTGGGTATAGCCACCGATTGGTCCAACAGACCTATCCTACAGACCACGATCCAAACATCGAACTTTGTGAAAACAAAAACAAAACAATCCAAAAAAAGACTGAAAAGGATTTCCCCGCCAGTACAAAAACTGTCTCCGTGGATTTCTCATGAGTGTATACTGCCATCTGTAGAGCACTGAGCAGGAGTGTATTTCTAAAGGGGCTGGTAATTGGATCATGCCAGTACTGCCACCCAGTGGATCATCATTCAACCATCTTCCACTGTCCAACAAGTAACGACTACACAAAGCACAGCACACTTACAGAGAGAAGGGCACTAAAAGAAGACAGATAAAGACGGAGGTATGGAAATGTTTTAACACAAATGTGGGTCTTACTTTCTCTGTCTCTCTCTCACTCACTTTCTTTATTGTCCTTGTGTTCCATCCTTCCTGAACCCCCACTGTTTTCCAGGTGCTGCTCTCGTCAGCGCAAGTTCCCCTCCATTGCTGAGTAACTGGCCATGTAGCAGCTCTCTCATGCACCATCAAGTGTTGATGTGTGTGTGTGTGTGTGGCCGAGATTCTCTTTTGACCAGGACTTGGACTGAGCACTTGGACTTGGTCCCCAGGCGCCACTGACGAGGCTGCCCATTGCTCCTGGCTGCCCCTGGAGGAGGACAGCTTGGATGGGAAAATGCAGAGGACAAATTCCACTGGCGACCCTTGAAGAAAGCATGTGTGTGTTGTGTGTTGTGTCGCCGCTTACGCATACACTGTGTGTGTCACTGTGTGGCCTCGAGGTGGTTGTGTGTGTGTGTGTGTATGTGCGAGCATGCATGCATGTGTGTGTGTGTGTGTGAAGGAAAGGGGACAGATCAGTTTCAGCTGTTATAAAACATGTTTAAATGATTTCCTCATACAGTACTCCACTGCAGGCTAAGTGGGATTATCATCGCATACTGTACAGTTCCCACGACAACAGCTCCCACGTTGCAATCATTTCTATTTGTCTATCACTGTGATTGTATTAATGCACAGCCTTGCTGTTTGAAACCTGAGGGGCTTTTATTTTGAAGTGGAACTTGACAAGAAGGTACTTTTCTTCAGGAATCCTCTTACTCTGATCTGATTAAGCAGCAAACCCCCCAGACAAATCCTCACAGGGACATAATTGGCTATAATCCAGTTGTTTTTTTTGTTTTGTTTTTTAGAGTAGTGACTCATGCTTTTAATAGCCTACAATTATTTGGAGTCTTAAAACTACACAAGAGAGATAGTTTTGAGATATACATTTTATCTTACAGAAGAGCAGCAATACATGCTCTATCCTAGATAATCCCACTGCAAGAAAGAAGACCGAGCATAAATACTGTAGTGGCAGATGACAGCTGTATGGCCTGTGTCATATGTTAGATGAGATGTCGGGTGAAATGGACGAAGACTCTGAGGATGAGGAAGAGAGCGAAGAGGGACAAGAAGGAGGCACATTTTTATTTGTGACCAATTTTCTAGGTGGAGTTATTTCAGGTATAGGCTTTCACAGTCATTAGCTA
Source organism: Borostomias antarcticus (assembly GCF_949987555.1). Classification (NCBI taxonomy): domain Eukaryota; kingdom Metazoa; phylum Chordata; class Actinopteri; order Stomiiformes; family Stomiidae; genus Borostomias; species Borostomias antarcticus. Next base: position 8,277,307 of record NC_140241.1, on the reverse strand, counting down.
AGTTAAGTAATGCATAGGCTATAGCTGCAGTCCTTATACTGGGAGTGTTATCAATATATGTTTTATTTACCTGTGAATATCAGTAGCCTAAGCTTGAATTAATGCAAGTTTTGTCAAGTCGAATTTTAACAAACCAACTGTGACAATTTGATACTGACAGTAGAGGGCGATGATCGTCAGGCTCATGCTTAGCTGTATTGGTTTGCTACGCAAGCGCTTGTTGACGAAATACGTCATTTTTCTGCGACATTGTACTCTGTAGTTTTTAACAGTGACATAGCAAACTTCCGAGTATATTGGACGCATTATTACTAAGGATGGTAACCTAGTAATGTATTGGCGGCTCGTTGAAACTATCTGAAAGTACCAAACTTGCCCTCTTTGGACATTTCTACGGCTGGTATTATACAATAATTAAGCCTCTTATTGTGGATTTCGAATCAATCGAGCTAGTTAGCTTAGCTAGCTATCATAGCGTATTACACAACCGGTGGATCAACAACTCCGGGAAATGTGTGACTTGCACCACAACAACAGAGTCGTTTCAACATCTCGTGTGGACAAAAGGGTGGTTGCTTTATTGTCGTGGTAACTGAAGGTGGGTCACGTAGGATTTCTTCGGAATTTGGGCTGTTTCCGAGGAGCAGAGATGCTGAACGTCCCGTCGCAGTCCTTCCCTGCGCCCAGCTCCCAGCAGCGCGTGGCTTCGACTGGACAGTCCGGCAGGAACAAGGTTGGTCAGTGGTATACAGTAGAAACTATTGAGAATAGCTGCTACATAGTATCCTACCATATAGTCTAATAGCCCGGTATGCTAGCTTCAACATTAAAACTCTGGCGTCAATAAATTAACACGTGAGCTCGCGAGATAAGGATGGTCTCACGATGCTATCAATATCGAGCCAAAGCAGAACAAATTATCATCATTCCTAGAGCTATCCAGTCAGACAGAGCACCAATGTAATAATGTTGTGACAGTAGGCCTAATGTTACTAACTCAAACATGACGCAGAATTAGTTGACAAGATGAATAATGCGTACATGCATAATGTTTTAACCAATCACTCTTATACACACACACACACACACACACACACACACACATACACACACACACACACACACACACACACCGACATATTCTTAGTCACATCCAAACTCGAGCCACTAGGCTCAGGTTTGTTTACAAAATAAGTAAGAACACAAACAAAGACACAGAACCTTGGATGATGTCTAGCAGAGTCAACCATTTATTGTCATGATAGCTACGCCTTTTGAATGCAATTTATTTTAAGTGAAGAGCAGTTGCAGTTCTGATTGGCACGTTTGTTGCAGGGCTGTGATTAATTTGCCCTCTACGCTGTCTTTAAACGCAACACGGCACCTTCAAAGTAACCCAGTTCTGTTTTGTGACTGGCACTGCGTGTCTGTTTGTCAACGTACTGTAGGTGGCCTTGAAGCCTGGCCGCAGCCTTATGGACTGGATCCGCGTGGCCAAGAGTGGACGTGACATGACCGGCCTGAGAGGACGCTTGATCGAGGTCACCGAGGAGGAGCTCCAGAAGCACAACACACGGGACGACTGCTGGACCTGCATACGAGGTGACCGGGGCTCTTGTATTCTTGTGTGTGTGTGTGTGTATGTGTGTGTGTGCCGTACTGTACACGTACGGTCTACATACGCTCCTCTGGAAACAAGGGTTTGCACGTATGTGTACCAGGAAGTGAGGTTAATTCCGTCTCGCCGTGTGTAACAGGAAGTTAAATCGGGTGAACGGGAATGATGAAATCATAGGCAGTTCAATCTGCTTTGCGTCTTCGTACCTCTGCAGCTAGCTTTACATTTTCTTACATTCATTCATATACATCAGCCACTTATTTTCCTCATGTTTTTCCACAGTAGCTGTAATGCATTCATTTGTAGTCAGGGATGGGTTTGTTTACTAGAGCACATGCAATAAACCTTAAATCACTCGACGAAAGAGGATTATGTAGTTATTAAAGTGACTACTAGTACTCTTTGTACAGCTCTTCCATTTCACTGCAGAGCAGCCACACATGCACGCACGCACGCACACACACACACACACACACACGCACACACACACACACACACACGCACACACAGCCTTTTATGACCACTTAGTCTTTCATATTTTCATATTCCTTCATCAGTATTTTGGCACACCACTGCATAATTTAGCCAAAGTGCAAGCAGACGGTTATTCAACAATCGTCCCCTCAGGGTTGTTGGCTTCAGCTCTCTGGTATTTTGACATCCATCCATGATGAGAACTCCTGTACTGCTGCGCGCCCCTGCGTAGAACTCTTGGCTGCATGTGCTTGTAGGACAGTGACCGTGACACGGCATGTGACACCTCCTTGGGTTCCTTGGGTTGCTATGATGTTCGTATGCTTAAGATAGATATATATATAGATAGACAGACAGACAGACAGACATGAACTTTAATAATTTGTGCGTATCAGCAGAGGTAAAGTACAGCTTAGGTTGTAATACAGAATATACAAAGTAGTGAATATAAGTAAAATAGAGAGAGAACAAGGAATATATACATACTGAATGCGTAAAATATAGAATGTAACATGCATAAATACAGTCTGTATAAATATGTATAATGGTACTCGTATAAACATACATACATGCACACACCCACAACACTCAGGCCTTGTTATAGAGTCTGATGGCCGCTGGCACAAAGGAACGTCGTGTTTTTCACCTGTGTGGGAGGAGCCTGTGGCTGAAGGTGCTCCCCATCTGCCACAGCTCGCCATAGAGGGGATGAGAGGGGTTGTCCAGGATGGACTTCCGTTTGTCTCTCATCCTCCTCTCCACCACAGACTGCAGGCTGTCCAGTTGTTGCCCCTCAACAGAGCCGGCCTTCCTCACCAGTTTGTTCAGTTTGTTTGTCTCCCCAGACCTGGTGTTGCCTCCCCAGCAGGCCACAGCAGTAGCGTTTCTATCTTACATGCCACCCTGGGCGAACCCCCCGCTACGCCCCCCCCCCCCTCCCTTCCGGCCCCGAGCCGACGCGGTGAGATGGAACACTTTCAGTTCGTTTTGTAAACGTGAAATGAACGGGCTTTCCGATTGTGAATGATAAACTGTCGGCAAGTTGTTGAGCGCGCGGGGGGGGGGGGGTTCGCTGAGTTTTTTTTTTTCTCCTCTTGCCACCCCTCCCCCCGAGATGCCGCCCTGGGCGGCTGCCCATGTTGCCCATGCCTAAATACGCCACTGGGCCACGGCAAAGAACAGTGTGCCGGCTACAATAGACTGGTGGAACATCCTCAGCAGCCTCATACACACCTGAGCCCCCTAAGGAAGAACAGTCTGCTCTGTCCTTTCAAGGATAGTGCATTGTTGTCAACTGGTTCTTGGGTTGCCAAGGTAGGCTATGCCAGTGCATTGTTAACAGCTGGTATTGCTAACAATGGCTAACCTGGCCAGAACTAAAGAGATGACACAAAGAAGAGTTTTCTCCTTTCGTTTCCGGAACACGGTGAACTCGAGAGTGACGTCTATCACAATTTCAAAATCCTACTGCCAGGACAATGGAACG